>NW_026518935.1:0-257684 GCF_947347685.1 Pleuronectes platessa | reverse complement strand
ACAGATGTGCCCCAAGATGCACAAAAAGCGCGGGAAACGGGGAGATAAGCCTATTTTGCAACTTTGGTTAAAATCTTCAATTTTTCATCACAGATGGTGCCCAAGATGCACAAAAGCGCGGGAAACGGTGAGATAAGCCTATTTTTGCAACTTTGGTTAAAATCTTCAATTTTTCATCACAGATGTGCCCAAGATGCCCAAAAGCGCTGGAAACGGTGAGAAAAGCCTATTTTTGCAACTTTGGTTAAAATCTTAAATTTTTCATCACAGATGTGCCCAAGATGCCCAAAAGCGCTGGAAACGGTGAGATAAGCCTATTTTTGCAACTTTGGTTAAAATCTTCATTTTTTCATCACAGATATGCCCAAGGTGCACAAAGTGCTGGAACGGTGAGATAAGCCTAATTTTGCAACAATGTTTAAGGTTTGGAGGTTTCATAGGACTAAAGTTGAAAATCAGTGGTTTGACTGCCATAATGAAATAGGGTCACTAATCAACGTGTTTTCTCAAAAGGCCTTCAGTCAAATTCCTTGATACTTAAAATGCATACAGTGGATTATAATAATGAAAAAGGATAATTTGAAATCTTGGTTTCAACTCTAAAAGGAACTCTTTAAAAAAAAGATTTTAAGTTTTGGAACCCCAATGAAAAAGTAGCAACTGCACGGTTTTCTACTGTCAGATTGGCTCTAAGTGCCAAAAAGTGCTGGGAAACGGGGAGATAAGCCTATTTTTGCAACAATGGTTAAAATCTTCAATTTTCATCACAGATGTGTCCAAGATGCACAAAAGCGCTGGAACGGTGAGATAAGCCTATTTTTGCAACTTTGGTTAAAATCTTCAATTTTTCATCACAGATGTGCCCAAGATGCACAAAAGCGCTGGAAACGGTGAGATAAGCCTATTTTTGCAACTTTGGTTAAATCTTCAATTTTTCATCACAGATGTGCCCAAGATGCGCAAACGCGCTGGAAACGGTGAGATAAGCCTATTTTGCAACTTGGTTAAAATCTTAAATTTTTTCATCACAGATGTGCCCAAGGTGCGCAAAGTGCTGGAAACGGTGTGATAAGCCTAATTTTGCAACAATGTTTAAGGTTTGGAGGTTTCATAGACTAAAGTTGAAATCAGTGGTTTGACTGCCATAATGAAATAGGGTCACTAATCAACGTGTTTTCTCAAAAGGCCTTCACTCAATTTCCATTGATACTTAAAATGCATACAGTGGATTATAATAATGAAAAAGGATAATTTGAAATCTTGGTTTCAACTCTAAAGGAACTCTTTAAAAAAAAGATTTTAAGTTTTGGGAAACCCAATGAAAAAGTAGCAACTGCACGGATTCTACTGTTCAGATTCGCTCTAAGTGCCAAAAAGTGCTGGAAACGGGGGAGATAAGCCTATTTTTGCAACAATGGTTAAAATCTTCAATTTTTCATCACAGATGTGCCCAAGATGCACAAAAGCGCTGGAAACGGTGAGATAAGCCTATTTTTGCAACTTTGGTTAAAATCTTTCAATTTTTCATCACAGATGTGCCCAAGATGCCCAAAAGCGCTGGAAACGGTGAGATAAGCCTATTTTTGCAACTTTGGTTAAAATCTTAAATTTTTCATCACAGATGTGCCCAAGATGCCCAAAAGCGCTGGAAACGGTGAGATAAGCCTATTTTTGCAACTTTTGGTTAAAATCTTCATTTTTTCATCACAGTATGCCCAAGGTGCACAAAAGTGCTGGAAACGGTGAGATAAGCCTAATTTGCAACAATGTTTAAGGTTTGGAGGTTTCATAGACTAAAGTTGAAATCAGTGGTTTGACTGCCATAATGAAATAGGGTCACTAATCAAGGTGTTTTCTCAAAAGGCTTCAGTCAAATTCCTGATACTTAAAATGCATACAGTGGATTATAATAATGAAAAAGGATAATTTGAAATCTTGGTTTCAACTCTAAAGGAACTCTTTAAAAAAAGATTTTAAGTTTTGGAAACCCCAATGAAAAAAGTAGCAACTGCACGGTTTCTACTGTCAGATTGGCTCTAAGTGCCAAAAAGTGCTGGAAACGGGGAGATAAGCCTATTTTTGCAACAATGGTTAAAATCTTCAATTTTTCATCACAGATGTGTCCAAGATGCACAAAAGCGCTGGAAACGGTGAGATAAGCCTATTTTTGCAACTTTGGTTAAAATCTTCAATTTTTCATCACAGATGTGCCCAAGATGCGCAAAAGCGCTGGAAACGGTGAGATAAGCCTATTTTTGCAACTTTGGTTAAAATCTTAAATTTTTCATCACAGATGTGCCAAAGATGCCCAAAAGCGCTGGGGAAACGGTTGAGATAAGCCTATTTTGCAACTTTGGTTAAAATCTTCAATTTTTCATCACAGATGTGCCCAAGATGCACAAAAGCGCTGGAAACGTGAGATAAGCCTATTTTTGCAACTTTGGTTAAAATCTTCAATTTTTCATCACAGATGTGCCCAAGATGCCCAAAAGCGCTGGAAACGGTGAGATAAGCCTATTTTTGCAACTTTGGTTAAAATCTTAAATTTTTCATCACAGATGTGCCCAAGATGCCCAAATGCGCTGGAAACGGTGAGATAAGCCTATTTTTGCAACTTTGGTTAAAATCTTCATTTTTTCATCACAGATATGCCCAAGGTGCACAAAAGTGCTGGAAACGGTGAGATAAGCCTAATTTTGCAACAATGTTTAAGGTTTGGAGGTTTCATAGACTAAAGTTGAAAATCAGTGGTTTGACTGCCATAATGAAATAGGGTCACTAATCAACGTGTTTTCTCAAAAGGCCTTCAGTCAAATTCCCTGATACTTAAAATGCATACAGTGGATTATAATAATGAAAAAGGATAATTTGAAATCTTGGTTTCAACTCTAAAGGAACTCTTTAAAAAAAAGATTTTAAGTTTTGGAAACCCCAATGAAAAAGTAGCAACTGCACGGTTTCTACTGTCAGATTGGCTCTAAGTGCCAAAAAGTGCTGGAAACGGGGAGATAAGCCTATTTTTGCAACAATGGTTAAAATCTTCAATTTTTCATCACAGATGTGTCCAAGATGCACAAAAGCGCTGGAAACGGTGAGATAAGCCTATTTTTGCAACTTTGGTTAAAATCTTCAATTTTTCATCACAGATGTGCCCAAGATGCACAAAAGCGCTGGAAACGGTGAGATAAGCCTATTTTTGCAACTTTGGTTAAAATCTTCAATTTTTCATCACAGATGTGCCCAAGATGCACAAAAGCGCTGGAAACGGTGAGATAAGCCTATTTTTGCAACTTTGGTTAAAATCTTCAATTTTTCATCACAGATGTGCCCAAGATGCCCAAAAGCGCTGGAAACGGTGAGATAAGCCTATTTTTGCAACTTTGGTTAAAATCTTAAATTTTTCATCACAGATGTGCCCAAGATGCCCAAATGCGCTGGAAACGGTGAGATAAGCCTATTTTTGCAACTTTGGTTAAAATCTTCATTTTTTCATCACAGATATGCCCAAGGTGCACAAAAGTGCTGGAAACGGTGAGATAAGCCTAATTTTGCAACAATGTTTAAGGTTTGGAGGTTTCATAGACTAAAGTTGAAAATCAGTGGTTTGACTGCCATAATGAAATAGGGTCACTAATCAACGTGTTTTCTCAAAAGGCCTTCAGTCAAATTCCCTGATACTTAAAATGCATACAGTGGATTATAATAATGAAAAAGGATAATTTGAAATCTTGGTTTCAACTCTAAAGGAACTCTTTAAAAAAAAGATTTTAAGTTTTGGAAACCCCAATGAAAAAGTAGCAACTGCACGGTTTCTACTGTCAGATTGGCTCTAAGTGCCAAAAAGTGCTGGAAACGGGGAGATAAGCCTATTTTTGCAACAATGGTTAAAATCTTCAATTTTTCATCACAGATGTGTCCAAGATGCACAAAAGCGCTGGAAACGGTGAGATAAGCCTATTTTTGCAACTTTGGTTAAAATCTTCAATTTTTCATCACAGATGTGCCCAAGATGCACAAAAGCGCTGGAAACGGTGAGATAAGCCTATTTTTGCAACTTTGGTTAAAATCTTCAATTTTTCATCACAGATGTGCCCAAGATGCGCAAAAGCGCTGGAAACGGTGAGATAAGCCTATTTTTGCAACTTTGGTTAAAATCTTCAATTTTTCATCACAGATGTGCCCACGGTGCGCAAAAGTGCTGGAAACGGTGAGATAAGCCTAATTTTGCAACAATGTTTAAGGTTTGGAGGTTTCATAGACTAAAGTTGAAAATCAGTGGTTTGACTGCCATAATGAAATAGGGTCACTAATCAACGTGTTTTCTCAAAAGGCCTTCAGTCAAATTCCTTGATACTTAAAATGCATACAGTGGATTATAATAATGAAAAAGGATAAATTGAAATCTTGGTTTCAACTCTAAAGGAACTCTTTAAAAAAAAGATTTTAAGTTTTGGAAACCCCAATGAAAAAGTAGCAACTGCACGGTTTCTACTGTCAGATTGGCTCTAAGTGCCAAAAAGTGCTGGAAACGGGGAGATAAGCCTATTTTTGCAACAATGGTTAAAATCTTCAATTTTTCATCACAGATGTGTCCAAGATGCACAAAAGCGCTGGAAACGGTGAGATAAGCCTATTTTTGCAACTTTGGTTAAAATCTTCAATTTTTCATCATAGATGTGCCCAAGATGCACAAAAGCGCTGGAAACGGTGAGATAAGCCTATTTTTGCAACTTTGGTTAAAATCTTCAATTTTTCATCACGGATGTGCCCAAGATGCGCAAAAAGCTCTGAAACGGTGAGATAAGCCTATATTTGCAACTTTGGTTAAAATCTTAAATTTTTCATCACAGATGTGCCCAGATGCACAAAAGCGCTGGAAACGGTGAGATAAGCCTATTTTTGCAACTTTTTGTTAAAATCTTAAATTTTTCATCACAGATGTGCCAAAGATGCCCAAAAGCGCTGGAAACGGTGAGATAAGCCTATTTTTGCAACTTTGGTTAAAATCTCATTTTTCATCACAGATATGCCCAAGGTGCACAAAGTGCTGGAACGGTGAGATAAGCCTAATTTTGCAACAATGTTTAAGGTTTGGAGGTTTCATAGACTAAAGTTGAAAATCAGTGGTTTGACTGCCATAATGAAATAGGGTCACTAATCAACGTGTTTTCTCAAAAGGCCTTCAGTCAAATTCTTGATACTTAAAATGCATACAGTGGATTATAATAATGAAAAAGGATAATTTGAAATCTTGGTTTCAACTCTAAAGGAACTCTTTAAAAAAAAGATTTTAAGTTTTGGAAACCCCAATGAAAAAGTAGCAACTGCACGGTTTCTACTGTCAGATTGGCTCTAAGTGCCAAAAAGTGCTGGAAACGGGGAGATAAGCCTATTTTTGCAACTTTGGTTAAAATCTTAAATTTTTCATCACAGATGTGCCCAAGATGCACAAAAGCGCGGGAAACGGGGAGATAAGCCTATGTTTGCAACTTTGGTTAAAATCTTCAATTTTTCATCACAGATGTGCCCAAGATGCACAAAAGCGCGGGAAACGGTGAGATAAGCCTATTTTTGCAACTTTGGTTAAAATCTTCAATTTTTCATCACAGATGTGCCCAAGATGCCCAAAAGCGCTGGAAACGGTGAGAAAAACCTATTTTTGCAACTTTGGTTAAAATCTTAAATTTTTCATCACAGATGTGCCCAAGATGCCCAAAAGCGCTGGAAACGGTGAGATAAGCCTATTTTTGCAACTTTGGTTAAAATCTTCATTTTTTCATCACAGATATGCCCAAGGTGCACAAAAGTGCTGGAAACGGTGAGATAAGCCTAATTTTGCAACAATGTTTAAGGTTTGGAGGTTTCATAGACTAAAGTTGAAAATCAGTGGTTTGACTGCCATAATGAAATAGGGTCACTAATCAACGTGTTTTCTCAAAAGGCCTTCAGTCAAATTCCTTGATACTTAAAATGCATACAGTGGATTATAATAATGAAAAAGGATAATTTGAAATCTTGGTTTCAACTCTAAAGGAACTCTTTAAAAAAAAGATTTTAAGTTTTGGAAACCCCAATGAAAAAGTAGCAACTGCACGGTTTCTACTGTCAGATTGGCTCTAAGTGCCAAAAAGTGCTGGAAACGGGGAGATAAGCCTATTTTTGCAACAATGGTTAAAATCTTCAATTTTTCATCACAGATGTGTCCAAGATGCACAAAAGCGCTGGAAACGGTGAGATAAGCCTATTTTTGCAACTTTGGTTAAAATCTTCAATTTTTCATCACAGATGTGCCCAAGATGCACAAAAGCGCTGGAAACGGTGAGATAAGCCTATTTTTGCAACTTTGGTTAAAATCTTCAATTTTTCATCACAGATGTGCCCAAGATGCGCAAAAGCGCTGGAAACGGTGAGATAAGCCTATTTTTGCAACTTTGGTTAAAATCTTCAATTTTTCATCACAGATGTGCCCAAGATGCGCAAAAGCGCTGGAAACGGTGAGATAAGCCTATTTTTGCAACTTTGGTTAAAATCTTAAATTTTTCATCACAGATGTGCCCAAGGTGCGCAAAAGTGCTGGAAACGGTGAGATAAGCCTAATTTTGCAACAATGTTTAAGGTTTGGAGGTTTCATAGACTAAAGTTGAAAATCAGTGGTTTGACTGCCATAATGAAATAGGGTCACTAATCAACGTGTTTTCTCAAAAGGCCTTCACTCAATTTCCTTGATACTTAAAATGCATACAGTGGATTATAATAATGAAAAAGGATAATTTGAAATCTTGGTTTCAACTCTAAAGGAACTCTTTAAAAAAAAGATTTTAAGTTTTGGAAACCCCAATGAAAAAGTAGCAACTGCACGGATTCTACTGTCAGATTCGCTCTAAGTGCCAAAAAGTGCTGGAAACGGGGAGATAAGCCTATTTTTGCAACAATGGTTAAAATCTTCAATTTTTCATCACAGATGTGCCCAAGATGCCCAAAAGCGCTGGAAACGGTGAGATAAGCCTATTTTTGCAACTTTGGTTAAAATCTTCAATTTTTCATCACAGATGTGCCCAAGATGCACAAAAGCGCTGGAAACGGTGAGATAAGCCTATTTTTGCAACTTTGGTTAAAATCTTCAATTTTTCATCACAGATGTGCCCAAGATGCACAAAAGCGCTGGAAACGGTGAGATAAGCCTATTTTTGCAACTTTGGTTAAAATCTTCAATTTTTCATCACAGATGTGCCCAAGATGCACAAAAGCGCTGGAAACGGTGAGATAAGCCTATTTTTGCAACTTTGGTTAAAATCTTCAATTTTTCATCACAGATGTTGCCAAGATGCCCAAAAGCGCTGGAAACGGTGAGAAAAGCCTATTTTTGCAACTTTGGTTAAAATCTTAAATTTTTCATCACAGATGTGCCCAAGATGCCCAAAAGCGCTGGAAACGGTGAGATAAGCCTATTTTTGCAACTTTGGTTAAAATCTTCATTTTTTCATCACAGATATGCCCAAGGTGCACAAAAGTGCTGGAAACGGTGAGATAAGCCTAATTTTGCAACAATGTTTAAGGTTTGGAGGTTTCATAGACTAAAGTTGAAAATCAGTGGTTTGACTGCCATAATGAAATAGGGTCACTAATCAACGTGTTTTCTCAAAAGGCCTTCAGTCAAATTCCTTGATACTTAAAATGCATACAGTGGATTATAATAATGAAAAAGGATAATTTGAAATCTTGGTTTCAACTCTAAAGGAACTCTTTAAAAAAAAGATTTTAAGTTTTGGAAACCCCAATGAAAAAGTAGCAACTGCACGGTTTCTACTGTCAGATTGGCTCTAAGTGCCAAAAAGTGCTGGAAACGGGGAGATAAGCCTATTTTTGCAACAATGGTTAAAATCTTCAATTTTTCATCACAGATGTGTCCAAGATGCACAAAAGCGCTGGAAACGGTGAGATAAGCCTATTTTTGCAACTTTGGTTAAAATCTTCAATTTTTCATCACAGATGTGCCCAAGATGCACAAAAGCGCTGGAAACGGTGAGATAAGCCTATTTTTGCAACTTTGGTTAAAATCTTCAATTTTTCATCACAGATGTGCCCAAGATGCGCAAAAGCACTGGAAACGGTGAGATAAGCCTATTTTTGCAACTTTGGTTAAAATCTTCAATTTTTCATCACAGATGTGCCCAAGATGCGCAAAAGCGCTGGAAACGGTGAGATAAGCCTATTTTTGCAACTTTGGTTAAAATCTTAAATTTTTCATCACAGATGTGCCCAAGGTGCGCAAAAGTGCTGGAAACGGTGAGATAAGCCTAATTTTGCAACAATGTTTAAGGTTTGGAGGTTTCATAGACTAAAGTTGAAAATCAGTGGTTTGACTGCCATAATGAAATAGGGTCACTAATCAACGTGTTTTCTCAAAAGGCCTTCACTCAATTTCCTTGATACTTAAAATGCATACAGTGGATTATAATAATGAAAAAGGATAATTTGAAATCTTGGTTTCAACTCTAAAGGAACTCTTTAAAAAAAAGATTTTAAGTTTTGGAAACCCCAATGAAAAAGTAGCAACTGCACGGATTCTACTGTCAGATTCGCTCTAAGTGCCAAAAAGTGCTGGAAACGGGGAGATAAGCCTATTTTTGCAACAATGGTTAAAATCTTCAATTTTTCATCACAGATGTGCCCAAGATGCCCAAAAGCGCTGGAAACGGTGAGATAAGCCTATTTTTGCAACTTTGGTTAAAATCTTCAATTTTTCATCACAGATGTGCCCAAGATGCACAAAAGCGCTGGAAACGGTGAGATAAGCCTATTTTTGCAACTTTGGTTAAAATCTTCAATTTTTCATCACAGATGTGCCCAAGATGCACAAAAGCGCTGGAAACGGTGAGATAAGCCTATTTTTGCAACTTTGGTTAAAATCTTCAATTTTTCATCACAGATGTGCCCAAGATGCGCAAAAGCGCTGGAAACGGTGAGATAAGCCTATTTTTGCAACTTTGGTTAAAATCTTAAATTTTTCATCACAGATGTGCCCAAGGTGCGCAAAAGTGCTGGAAACGGTGAGATAAGCCTAATTTTGCAACAATGTTTAAGGTTTGGAGGTTTCATAGACTAAAGTTGAAAATCAGTGGTTTGACTGCCATAATGAAATAGGGTCACTAATCAACGTGTTTTCTCAAAAGGCCTTCAGTCAAATTCCTTGATACTTAAAATGCATACAGTGGATTATAATAATGAAAAAGGATAATTTGAAATCTTGGTTTCAACTCTAAAGGAACTCTTTAAAAAAAAGATTTTAAGTTTTGGAAACCCCAATGAAAAAGTAGCAACTGCACGGTTTCTACTGTCAGATTGGCTCTAAGTGCCAAAAAGTGCTGGAAACGGGGAGATAAGCCTATTTTTGCAACTTTGGTTAAAATCTTAAATTTTTCATCACAGATGTGCCCAAGATGCCCAAAAGCGCTGGAAACGGTGAGATAAGCCTATTTTTGCAACTTTGGTTAAAATCTTCAATTTTTCATCACAGATGTGCCCAAGATGCACAAAAGCGCTGGAAACGGTGAGATAAGCCTATTTTTGCAACTTTGGTTAAAATCTTCAATTTTTCATCACAGATGTGCCCAAGATGCGCAAAAGCGCTGGAAACGGTGAGATAAGCCTATTTTTGCAACTTTGGTTAAAATCTTAAATTTTTCATCACAGATGTGCCCAAGGTGCGCAAAAGTGCTGGAAACGGTGAGATAAGCCTAATTTTGCAACAATGTTTAAGGTTTGGAGGTTTCATAGACTAAAGTTGAAAATCAGTGGTTTGACTGCCATAATGAAATAGGGTCACTAATCAACGTGTTTTCTCAAAAGGCCTTCAGTCAAATTCCTTGATACTTAAAATGCATACAGTGGATTATAATAATGAAAAAGGATAATTTGAAATCTTGGTTTCAACTCTAAAGGAACTCTTTAAAAAAAAGATTTTAAGTTTTGGAAACCCCAATGAAAAAGTAGCAACTGCACGGTTTCTACTGTCAGATTGGCTCTAAGTGCCAAAAAGTGCTGGAAACGGGGAGATAAGCCTATTTTTGCAACAATGGTTAAAATCTTCAATTTTTCATCACAGATGTGTCCAAGATGCACAAAAGCGCTGGAAACGGTGAGATAAGCCTATTTTTGCAACTTTGGTTAAAATCTTCAATTTTTCATCACAGATGTGCCCAAGATGCACAAAAGCGCTGGAAACGGTGAGATAAGCCTATTTTTGCAACTTTGGTTAAAATCTTCAATTTTTCATCACAGATGTGCCCAAGATGCGCAAAAGCGCTGGAAACGGTGAGATAAGCCTATTTTTGCAACTTTGGTTAAAATCTTCAATTTTTCATCACAGATGTGCCCAAGATGCGCAAAAGCGCTGGAAACGGTGAGATAAGCCTATTTTTGCAACTTTGGTTAAAATCTTAAATTTTTCATCACAGATGTGCCCAAGGTGCGCAAAAGTGCTGGAAACGGTGAGATAAGCCTAATTTTGCAACAATGTTTAAGGTTTGGAGGTTTCATAGACTAAAGTTGAAAATCAGTGGTTTGACTGCCATAATGAAATAGGGTCACTAATCAACGTGTTTTCTCAAAAGGCCTTCACTCAATTTCCTTGATACTTAAAATGCATACAGTGGATTATAATAATGAAAAAGGATAATTTGAAATCTTGGTTTCAACTCTAAAGGAACTCTTTAAAAAAAAGATTTTAAGTTTTGGAAACCCCAATGAAAAAGTAGCAACTGCACGGATTCTACTGTCAGATTCGCTCTAAGTGCCAAAAAGTGCTGGAAACGGGGAGATAAGCCTATTTTTGCAACAATGGTTAAAATCTTCAATTTTTCATCACAGATGTGCCCAAGATGCCCAAAAGCGCTGGAAACGGTGAGATAAGCCTATTTTTGCAACTTTGGTTAAAATCTTCAATTTTTCATCACAGATGTGCCCAAGATGCACAAAAGCGCTGGAAACGGTGAGATAAGCCTATTTTTGCAACTTTGGTTAAAATCTTCAATTTTTCATCACAGATGTGCCCAAGATGCACAAAAGCGCTGGAAACGGTGAGATAAGCCTATTTTTGCAACTTTGGTTAAAATCTTCAATTTTTCATCACAGATGTGCCCAAGATGCGCAAAAGCGCTGGAAACGGTGAGATAAGCCTATTTTTGCAACTTTGGTTAAAATCTTAAATTTTTCATCACAGATGTGCCCAAGGTGCGCAAAAGTGCTGGAAACGGTGAGATAAGCCTAATTTTGCAACAATGTTTAAGGTTTGGAGGTTTCATAGACTAAAGTTGAAAATCAGTGGTTTGACTGCCATAATGAAATAGGGTCACTAATCAACGTGTTTTCTCAAAAGGCCTTCAGTCAAATTCCTTGATACTTAAAATGCATACAGTGGATTATAATAATGAAAAAGGATAATTTGAAATCTTGGTTTCAACTCTAAAGGAACTCTTTAAAAAAAAGATTTTAAGTTTTGGAAACCCCAATGAAAAAGTAGCAACTGCACGGTTTCTACTGTCAGATTGGCTCTAAGTGCCAAAAAGTGCTGGAAACGGGGAGATAAGCCTATTTTTGCAACTTTGGTTAAAATCTTAAATTTTTCATCACAGATGTGCCCAAGATGCCCAAAAGCGCTGGAAACGGTGAGATAAGCCTATTTTTGCAACTTTGGTTAAAATCTTCAATTTTTCATCACAGATGTGCCCAAGATGCACAAAAGCGCTGGAAACGGTGAGATAAGCCTATTTTTGCAACTTTGGTTAAAATCTTCAATTTTTCATCACAGATGTGCCCAAGATGCGCAAAAGCGCTGGAAACGGTGAGATAAGCCTATTTTTGCAACTTTGGTTAAAATCTTAAATTTTTCATCACAGATGTGCCCAAGGTGCGCAAAAGTGCTGGAAACGGTGAGATAAGCCTAATTTTGCAACAATGTTTAAGGTTTGGAGGTTTCATAGACTAAAGTTGAAAATCAGTGGTTTGACTGCCATAATGAAATAGGGTCACTAATCAACGTGTTTTCTCAAAAGGCCTTCAGTCAAATTCCTTGATACTTAAAATGCATACAGTGGATTATAATAATGAAAAAGGATAATTTGAAATCTTGGTTTCAACTCTAAAGGAACTCTTTAAAAAAAAGATTTTAAGTTTTGGAAACCCCAATGAAAAAGTAGCAACTGCACGGTTTCTACTGTCAGATTGGCTCTAAGTGCCAAAAAGTGCTGGAAACGGGGAGATAAGCCTATTTTTGCAACTTTGGTTAAAATCTTAAATTTTTCATAACAGATGTGCCCAAGATGCACAAAAGCGCGGGAAACGGGGAGATAAGCCTATGTTTGCAACTTTGGTTAAAATCTTCAATTTTTCATCACAGATGTGCCCAAGATGCACAAAAGCGCGGGAAACGGTGAGATAAGCCTATTTTTGCAACTTTGGTTAAAATCTTCAATTTTTCATCACAGATGTGCCCAAGATGCCCAAAAGCGCTGGAAACGGTGAGAAAAGCCTATTTTTGCAACTTTGGTTAAAATCTTAAATTTTTCATCACAGATGTGCCCAAGATGCCCAAAAGCGCTGGAAACGGTGAGATAAGCCTATTTTTGCAACTTTGGTTAAAATCTTCATTTTTTCATCACAGATATGCCCAAGGTGCACAAAAGTGCTGGAAACGGTGAGATAAGCCTAATTTTGCAACAATGTTTAAGGTTTGGAGGTTTCATAGACTAAAGTTGAAAATCAGTGGTTTGACTGCCATAATGAAATAGGGTCACTAATCAACGTGTTTTCTCAAAAGGCCTTCAGTCAAATTCCTTGATACTTAAAATGCATACAGTGGATTATAATAATGAAAAAGGATAATTTGAAATCTTGGTTTCAACTCTAAAGGAACTCTTTAAAAAAAAGATTTTAAGTTTTGGAAACCCCAATGAAAAAGTAGCAACTGCACGGATTCTACTGTCAGATTCGCTCTAAGTGCCAAAAAGTGCTGGAAACGGGGAGATAAGCCTATTTTTGCAACAATGGTTAAAATCTTCAATTTTTCATCACAGATGTGCCCAAGATGCCCAAAAGCGCTGGAAACGGTGAGATAAGCCTATTTTTGCAACTTTGGTTAAAATCTTCAATTTTTCATCACAGATGTGCCCAAGATGCACAAAAGCGCTGGAAACGGTGAGATAAGCCTATTTTTGCAACTTTGGTTAAAATCTTCAATTTTTCATCACAGATGTGCCCAAGATGCACAAAAGCGCTGGAAACGGTGAGATAAGCCTATTTTTGCAACTTTGGTTAAAATCTTCAATTTTTCATCACAGATGTGCCCAAGATGCGCAAAAGCGCTGGAAACGGTGAGATAAGCCTATTTTTGCAACTTTGGTTAAAATCTTAAATTTTTCATCACAGATGTGCCCAAGGTGCGCAAAAGTGCTGGAAACGGTGAGATAAGCCTAATTTTGCAACAATGTTTAAGGTTTGGAGGTTTCATAGACTAAAGTTGAAAATCAGTGGTTTGACTGCCATAATGAAATAGGGTCACTAATCAACGTGTTTTCTCAAAAGGCCTTCAGTCAAATTCCTTGATACTTAAAATGCATACAGTGGATTATAATAATGAAAAAGGATAATTTGAAATCTTGGTTTCAACTCTAAAGGAACTCTTTAAAAAAAAGATTTTAAGTTTTGGAAACCCCAATGAAAAAGTAGCAACTGCACGGTTTCTACTGTCAGATTGGCTCTAAGTGCCAAAAAGTGCTGGAAACGGGGAGATAAGCCTATTTTTGCAACTTTGATTAGAATCTTAAATTTTTCATCACAGATGTGCCCAAGATGCCCAAAAGCGCTGGAAACGGTGAGATAAGCCTATTTTTGCAACTTTGGTTAAAATCTTCAATTTTTCATCACAGATGTGCCCAAGATGCACAAAAGCGCTGGAAACGGTGAGATAAGCCTATTTTTGCAACTTTGGTTAAAATCTTCAATTTTTCATCACAGATGTGCCCAAGATGCGCAAAAGCGCTGGAAACGGTGAGATAAGCCTATTTTTGCAACTTTGGTTAAAATCTTAAATTTTTCATCACAGATGTGCCCAAGGTGCGCAAAAGTGCTGGAAACGGTGAGATAAGCCTAATTTTGCAACAATGTTTAAGGTTTGGAGGTTTCATAGACTAAAGTTGAAAATCAGTGGTTTGACTGCCATAATGAAATAGGGTCACTAATCAACGTGTTTTCTCAAAAGGCCTTCAGTCAAATTCCTTGATACTTAAAATGCATACAGTGGATTATAATAATGAAAAAGGATAATTTGAAATCTTGGTTTCAACTCTAAAGGAACTCTTTAAAAAAAAGATTTTAAGTTTTGGAAACCCCAATGAAAAAGTAGCAACTGCACGGTTTCTACTGTCAGATGTGCTCTAAGTGCCAAAAAGTGCTGGAAACGGGGAGATAAGCCTATTTTTGCAACTTTGGTTAAAATCTTAAATTTTTCATCACAGATGTGCCCAAGATGCACAAAAGCGCGGGAAACGGGGAGATAAGCCTATGTTTGCAACTTTGGTTAAAATCTTCAATTTTTCATCACAGATGTGCCCAAGATGCACAAAAGCGCGGGAAACGGTGAGATAAGCCTATTTTTGCAACTTTGGTTAAAATCTTCAATTTTTCATCACAGATGTGCCCAAGATGCCCAAAAGCGCTGGAAACGGTGAGAAAAGCCTATTTTTGCAACTTTGGTTAAAATCTTAAATTTTTCATCACAGATGTGCCCAAGATGCCCAAAAGCGCTGGAAACGGTGAGATAAGCCTATTTTTGCAACTTTGGTTAAAATCTTCATTTTTTCATCACAGATATGCCCAAGGTGCACAAAAGTGCTGGAAACGGTGAGATAAGCCTAATTTTGCAACAATGTTTAAGGTTTGGAGGTTTCATAGACTAAAGTTGAAAATCAGTGGTTTGACTGCCATAATGAAATAGGGTCACTAATCAACGTGTTTTCTCAAAAGGCCTTCAGTCAAATTCCTTGATACTTAAAATGCATACAGTGGATTATAATAATGAAAAAGGATAATTTGAAATCTTGGTTTCAACTCTAAAGGAACTCTTTAAAAAAAAGATTTTAAGTTTTGGAAACCCCAATGAAAAAGTAGCAACTGCACGGTTTCTACTGTCAGATTGGCTCTAAGTGCCAAAAAGTGCTGGAAACGGGGAGATAAGCCTATTTTTGCAACAATGGTTAAAATCTTCAATTTTTCATCACAGATGTGTCCAAGATGCACAAAAGCGCTGGAAACGGTGAGATAAGCCTATTTTTGCAACTTTGGTTAAAATCTTCAATTTTTCATCACAGATGTGCCCAAGATGCACAAAAGCGCTGGAAACGGTGAGATAAGCCTATTTTTGCAACTTTGGTTAAAATCTTCAATTTTTCATCACAGATGTGCCCAAGATGCGCAAAAGCGCTGGAAACGGTGAGATAAGCCTATTTTTGCAACTTTGGTTAAAATCTTAAATTTTTCATCACAGATGTGCCCAAGATGCCCAAAAGCGCTGGAAACGGTGAGATAAGCCTATTTTTGCAACTTTGGTTAAAATCTTCAATTTTTCATCACAGATGTGCCCAAGATGCCCAAAAGCGCTGGAAACGGTGAGATAAGCCTATTTTTGCAACTTTGGTTAAAATCTTCATTTTTTCATCACAGATATGCCCAAGGTGCACAAAAGTGCTGGAAACGGTGAGATAAGCCTAATTTTGCAACAATGTTTAAGGTTTGGAGGTTTCATAGACTAAAGTTGAAAATCAGTGGTTTGACTGCCATAATGAAATAGGGTCACTAATCAACGTGTTTTCTCAAAAGGCCTTCAGTCAAATTCCTTGATACTTAAAATGCATACAGTGGATTATAATAATGAAAAAGGATAATTTGAAATCTTGGTTTCAACTCTAAAGGAACTCTTTAAAAAAAAGATTTTAAGTTTTGGAAACCCCAATGAAAAAGTAGCAACTGCACGGTTTCTACTGTCAGATTGGCTCTAAGTGCCAAAAAGTGCTGGAAACGGGGAGATAAGCCTATTTTTGCAACTTTGGTTAAAATCTTAAATTTTTCATAACAGATGTGCCCAAGATGCACAAAAGCGCGGGAAACGGGGAGATAAGCCTATGTTTGCAACTTTGGTTAAAATCTTCAATTTTTCATCACAGATGTGCCCAAGATGCACAAAAGCGCGGGAAACGGTGAGATAAGCCTATTTTTGCAACTTTGGTTAAAATCTTCAATTTTTCATCACAGATGTGCCCAAGATGCCCAAAAGCGCTGGAAACGGTGAGAAAAGCCTATTTTTGCAACTTTGGTTAAAATCTTAAATTTTTCATCACAGATGTGCCCAAGATGCCCAAAAGCGCTGGAAACGGTGAGATAAGCCTATTTTTGCAACTTTGGTTAAAATCTTCATTTTTTCATCACAGATATGCCCAAGGTGCACAAAAGTGCTGGAAACGGTGAGATAAGCCTAATTTTGCAACAATGTTTAAGGTTTGGAGGTTTCATAGACTAAAGTTGAAAATCAGTGGTTTGACTGCCATAATGAAATAGGGTAACTAATCAACGTGTTTTCTCAAAAGGCCTTCAGTCAAATTCCTTGATACTTAAAATGCATACAGTGGATTATAATAATGAAAAAGGATAATTTGAAATCTTGGTTTCAACTCTAAAGGAACTCTTTAAAAAAAAGATTTTAAGTTTTGGAAACCCCAATGAAAAAGTAGCAACTGCACGGTTTCTACTGTCAGATTGGCTCTAAGTGCCAAAAAGTGCTGGAAACGGGGAGATAAGCCTATTTTTGCAACAATGGTTAAAATCTTCAATTTTTCATCACAGATGTGTCCAAGATGCACAAAAGCGCTGGAAACGGTGAGATAAGCCTATTTTTGCAACTTTGGTTAAAATCTTCAATTTTTCATCACAGATGTGCCCAAGATGCACAAAAGCGCTGGAAACGGTGAGATAAGCCTATTTTTGCAACTTTGGTTAAAATCTTCAATTTTTCATCACAGATGTGCCCAAGATGCGCAAAAGCGCTGGAAACGGTGAGATAAGCCTATTTTTGCAACTTTGGTTAAAATCTTAAATTTTTCATCACAGATGTGCCCAAGATGCCCAAAAGCGCTGGAAACGGTGAGATAAGCCTATTTTTGCAACTTTGGTTAAAATCTTCAATTTTTCATCACAGATGTGCCCAAGATGCCCAAAAGCGCTGGAAACGGTGAGATAAGCCTATTTTTGCAACTTTGGTTAAAATCTTCATTTTTTCATCACAGATATGCCCAAGGTGCACAAAAGTGCTGGAAACGGTGAGATAAGCCTAATTTTGCAACAATGTTTAAGGTTTGGAGGTTTCATAGACTAAAGTTGAAAATCAGTGGTTTGACTGCCATAATGAAATAGGGTCACTAATCAACGTGTTTTCTCAAAAGGCCTTCAGTCAAATTCCTTGATACTTAAAATGCATACAGTGGATTATAATAATGAAAAAGGATAATTTGAAATCTTGGTTTCAACTCTAAAGGAACTCTTTAAAAAAAAGATTTTAAGTTTTGGAAACCCCAATGAAAAAGTAGCAACTGCACGGTTTCTACTGTCAGATTGGCTCTAAGTGCCAAAAAGTGCTGGAAACGGGGAGATAAGCCTATTTTTGCAACAATGGTTAAAATCTTCAATTTTTCATCACAGATGTGTCCAAGATGCCCAAAAGCGCTGGAAACGGTGAGATAAGCCTATTTTTGCAACTTTGGTTAAAATCTTCAATTTTTCATCACAGATGTGCCCAAGATGCACAAAAGCGCTGGAAACGGTGAGATAAGCCTATTTTTGCAACTTTGGTTAAAATCTTCAATTTTTCATCACAGATGTGCCCAAGATGCGCAAAAGCGCTGGAAACGGTGAGATAAGCCTATTTTTGCAACTTTGGTTAAAATCTTAAATTTTTCATCACAGATGTGCCCAAGGTGCGCAAAAGTGCTGGAAACGGTGAGATAAGCCTAATTTTGCAACAATGTTTAAGGTTTGGAGGTTTCATAGACTAAAGTTGAAAATCAGTGGTTTGACTGCCATAATGAAATAGGGTCACTAATCAACGTGTTTTCTCAAAAGGCCTTCACTCAATTTCCTTGATACTTAAAATGCATACAGTGGATTATAATAATGAAAAAGGATAATTTGAAATCTTGGTTTCAACTCTAAAGGAACTCTTTAAAAAAAAGATTTTAAGTTTTGGAAACCCCAATGAAAAAGTAGCAACTGCACGGATTCTACTGTCAGATTCGCTCTAAGTGCCAAAAAGTGCTGGAAACGGGGAGATAAGCCTATTTTTGCAACAATGGTTAAAATCTTCAATTTTTCATCACAGATGTGCCCAAGATGCACAAAAGCGCTGGAAACGGTGAGATAAGCCTATTTTTGCAACTTTGGTTAAAATCTTAAATTTTTCATCACAGATGTGCCCAAGATGCCCAAAAGCGCTGGAAACGGTGAGATAAGCCTATTTTTGCAACTTTGGTTAAAATCTTCAATTTTTCATCACAGATGTGCCCAAGATGCACAAAAGCGCTGGAAACGGTGAGATAAGCCTATTTTTGCAACTTTGGTTAAAATCTTCATTTTTTCATCACAGATATGCCCAAGGTGCACAAAAGTGCTGGAAACGGTGAGATAAGCCTAATTTTGCAAAAATGTTTAAGGTTTGGAGGTTTCATAGACTAAAGTTGAAAATCAGTGGTTTGACTGCCATAATGAAATAGGGTCACTAATCAACGTGTTTTCTCAAAAGGCCTTCAGTCAAATTCCTTGATACTTAAAATGCATACAGTGGATTATAATAATGAAAAAGGATAATTTGAAATCTTGGTTTCAACTCTAAAGGAACTCTTTAAAAAAAAGATTTTAAGTTTTGGAAACCCCAATGAAAAAGTAGCAACTGCACGGTTTCTACTGTCAGATTGGCTCTAAGTGCCAAAAAGTGCTGGAAACGGGGAGATAAGCCTATTTTTGCAACAATGGTTAAAATCTTCAATTTTTCATCACAGATGTGTCCAAGATGCACAAAAGCGCTGGAAACGGTGAGATAAGCCTATTTTTGCAACTTTGGTTAAAATCTTCAATTTTTCATCACAGATGTGCCCAAGATGCGCAAAAGCGCTGAAAACGGTGAGATAAGCCTATTTTTGCAACTTTGGTTAAAATCTTCAATTTTTCATCACAGATGTGCCCAAGATGCGCAAAAGCGCTGGAAACGGTGAGATAAGCCTATTTTTGCAACTTTGGTTAAAATCTTAAATTTTTCATCACAGATGTGCCCAAGATGCCCAAAAGCGCTGGAAACGGTGAGATAAGCCTATTTTTGCAACTTTGGTTAAAATCTTCAATTTTTCATCACAGATGTGCCCAAGATGCACAAAAGCGCTGGAAACGGTGAGATAAGCTTATTTTTGCAACTTTGGTTAAAATCTTCAATTTTTCATCACAGATGTGCCCAAGATGCGCAAAAGCGCTGGAAACGGTGAGATAAGCCTATTTTTGCAACTTTGGTTAAAATCTTAAATTTTTCATCACAGATGTGCCCAAGGTGCGCAAAAGTGCTGGAAACGGTGAGATAAGCCTAATTTTGCAACAATGTTTAAGGTTTGGAGGTTTCATAGACTAAAGTTGAAAATCAGTGGTTTGACTGCCATAATGAAATAGGGTCACTAATCAACGTGTTTTCTCAAAAGGCCTTCAGTCAAATTCCTTGATACTTAAAATGCATAGAGTGGATTATAATAATGAAAAAGGATAATTTGAAATCTTGGTTTCAACTCTAAAGGAACTCTTTAAAAAAAAGATTTTAAGTTTTGGAAACCCCAATGAAAAAGTAGCAACTGCACGGTTTCTACTGTCAGATTGGCTCTAAGTGCCAAAAAGTGCTGGAAACGGGGAGATAAGCCTATTTTTGCAACTTTGGTTAAAATCTTCAATTTTTCATCACAGATGTGCCCAAGATGCACAAAAGCGCGGGAAACGGGGAGATAAGCCTATTTTTGCAACTTTGGTTAAAATCTTCAATTTTTCATCACAGATGTGCCCAAGATGCACAAAAGCGCGGGAAACGGTGAGATAAGCCTATTTTTGCAACTTTGGTTAAAATCTTCAATTTTTCATCACAGATGTGCCCAAGATGCCCAAAAGCGCTGGAAACGGTGAGAAAAGCCTATTTTTGCAACTTTGGTTAAAATCTTAAATTTTTCATCACAGATGTGCCCAAGATGCCCAAAAGCGCTGGAAACGGTGAGATAAGCCTATTTTTGCAACTTTGGTTAAAATCTTCATTTTTTCATCACAGATATGCCCAAGGTGCACAAAAGTGCTGGAAACGGTGAGATAAGCCTAATTTTGCAACAATGTTTAAGGTTTGGAGGTTTCATAGACTAAAGTTGAAAATCAGTGGTTTGACTGCCATAATGAAATAGGGTCACTAATCAACGTGTTTTCTCAAAAGGCCTTCAGTCAAATTCCTTGATACTTAAAATGCATACAGTGGATTATAATAATGAAAAAGGATAATTTGAAATCTTGGTTTCAACTCTAAAGGAACTCTTTAAAAAAAAGATTTTAAGTTTTGGAAACCCCAATGAAAAAGTAGCAACTGCACGGTTTCTACTGTCAGATTGGCTCTAAGTGCCAAAAAGTGCTGGAAACGGGGAGATAAGCCTATTTTTGCAACAATGGTTAAAATCTTCAATTTTTCATCACAGATGTGTCCAAGATGCACAAAAGCGCTGGAAACGGTGAGATAAGCCTATTTTTGCAACTTTGGTTAAAATCTTCAATTTTTCATCACAGATGTGCCCAAGATGCACAAAAGCGCTGGAAACGGTGAGATAAGCCTATTTTTGCAACTTTGGTTAAAATCTTCAATTTTTCATCACAGATGTGCCCAAGATGCGCAAACGCGCTGGAAACGGTGAGATAAGCCTATTTTTGCAACTTTGGTTAAAATCTTAAATTTTTCATCACAGATGTGCCCAAGGTGCGCAAAAGTGCTGGAAACGGTGAGATAAGCCTAATTTTGCAACAATGTTTAAGGTTTGGAGGTTTCATAGACTAAAGTTGAAAATCAGTGGTTTGACTGCCATAATGAAATAGGGTCACTAATCAACGTGTTTTCTCAAAAGGCCTTCACTCAATTTCCTTGATACTTAAAATGCATACAGTGGATTATAATAATGAAAAAGGATAATTTGAAATCTTGGTTTCAACTCTAAAGGAACTCTTTAAAAAAAAGATTTTAAGTTTTGGAAACCCCAATGAAAAAGTAGCAACTGCACGGATTCTACTGTCAGATTCGCTCTAAGTGCCAAAAAGTGCTGGAAACGGGGAGATAAGCCTATTTTTGCAACAATGGTTAAAATCTTCAATTTTTCATCACAGATGTGCCCAAGATGCACAAAAGCGCTGGAAACGGTGAGATAAGCCTATTTTTGCAACTTTGGTTAAAATCTTCAATTTTTCATCACAGATGTGCCCAAGATGCCCAAAAGCGCTGGAAACGGTGAGATAAGCCTATTTTTGCAACTTTGGTTAAAATCTTAAATTTTTCATCACAGATGTGCCCAAGATGCCCAAAAGCGCTGGAAACGGTGAGATAAGCCTATTTTTGCAACTTTGGTTAAAATCTTCATTTTTTCATCACAGATATGCCCAAGGTGCACAAAAGTGCTGGAAACGGTGAGATAAGCCTAATTTTGCAACAATGTTTAAGGTTTGGAGGTTTCATAGACTAAAGTTGAAAATCAGTGGTTTGACTGCCATAATGAAATAGGGTCACTAATCAAGGTGTTTTCTCAAAAGGCCTTCAGTCAAATTCCTTGATACTTAAAATGCATACAGTGGATTATAATAATGAAAAAGGATAATTTGAAATCTTGGTTTCAACTCTAAAGGAACTCTTTAAAAAAAAGATTTTAAGTTTTGGAAACCCCAATGAAAAAGTAGCAACTGCACGGTTTCTACTGTCAGATTGGCTCTAAGTGCCAAAAAGTGCTGGAAACGGGGAGATAAGCCTATTTTTGCAACAATGGTTAAAATCTTCAATTTTTCATCACAGATGTGTCCAAGATGCACAAAAGCGCTGGAAACGGTGAGATAAGCCTATTTTTGCAACTTTGGTTAAAATCTTCAATTTTTCATCACAGATGTGCCCAAGATGCGCAAAAGCGCTGGAAACGGTGAGATAAGCCTATTTTTGCAACTTTGGTTAAAATCTTAAATTTTTCATCACAGATGTGCCCAAGATGCCCAAAAGCGCTGGAAACGGTGAGATAAGCCTATTTTTGCAACTTTGGTTAAAATCTTCAATTTTTCATCACAGATGTGCCCAAGATGCACAAAAGCGCTGGAAACGGTGAGATAAGCCTATTTTTGCAACTTTGGTTAAAATCTTCAATTTTTCATCACAGATGTGCCCAAGATGCCCAAAAGCGCTGGAAACGGTGAGATAAGCCTATTTTTGCAACTTTGGTTAAAATCTTAAATTTTTCATCACAGATGTGCCCAAGATGCCCAAATGCGCTGGAAACGGTGAGATAAGCCTATTTTTGCAACTTTGGTTAAAATCTTCATTTTTTCATCACAGATATGCCCAAGGTGCACAAAAGTGCTGGAAACGGTGAGATAAGCCTAATTTTGCAACAATGTTTAAGGTTTGGAGGTTTCATAGACTAAAGTTGAAAATCAGTGGTTTGACTGCCATAATGAAATAGGGTCACTAATCAACGTGTTTTCTCAAAAGGCCTTCAGTCAAATTCCCTGATACTTAAAATGCATACAGTGGATTATAATAATGAAAAAGGATAATTTGAAATCTTGGTTTCAACTCTAAAGGAACTCTTTAAAAAAAAGATTTTAAGTTTTGGAAACCCCAATGAAAAAGTAGCAACTGCACGGTTTCTACTGTCAGATTGGCTCTAAGTGCCAAAAAGTGCTGGAAACGGGGAGATAAGCCTATTTTTGCAACAATGGTTAAAATCTTCAATTTTTCATCACAGATGTGTCCAAGATGCACAAAAGCGCTGGAAACGGTGAGATAAGCCTATTTTTGCAACTTTGGTTAAAATCTTCAATTTTTCATCACAGATGTGCCCAAGATGCACAAAAGCGCTGGAAACGGTGAGATAAGCCTATTTTTGCAACTTTGGTTAAAATCTTCAATTTTTCATCACAGATGTGCCCAAGATGCACAAAAGCGCTGGAAACGGTGAGATAAGCCTATTTTTGCAACTTTGGTTAAAATCTTCAATTTTTCATCACAGATGTGCCCAAGATGCCCAAAAGCGCTGGAAACGGTGAGATAAGCCTATTTTTGCAACTTTGGTTAAAATCTTAAATTTTTCATCACAGATGTGCCCAAGATGCCCAAATGCGCTGGAAACGGTGAGATAAGCCTATTTTTGCAACTTTGGTTAAAATCTTCATTTTTTCATCACAGATATGCCCAAGGTGCACAAAAGTGCTGGAAACGGTGAGATAAGCCTAATTTTGCAACAATGTTTAAGGTTTGGAGGTTTCATAGACTAAAGTTGAAAATCAGTGGTTTGACTGCCATAATGAAATAGGGTCACTAATCAACGTGTTTTCTCAAAAGGCCTTCAGTCAAATTCCCTGATACTTAAAATGCATACAGTGGATTATAATAATGAAAAAGGATAATTTGAAATCTTGGTTTCAACTCTAAAGGAACTCTTTAAAAAAAAGATTTTAAGTTTTGGAAACCCCAATGAAAAAGTAGCAACTGCACGGTTTCTACTGTCAGATTGGCTCTAAGTGCCAAAAAGTGCTGGAAACGGGGAGATAAGCCTATTTTTGCAACAATGGTTAAAATCTTCAATTTTTCATCACAGATGTGTCCAAGATGCACAAAAGCGCTGGAAACGGTGAGATAAGCCTATTTTTGCAACTTTGGTTAAAATCTTCAATTTTTCATCACAGATGTGCCCAAGATGCACAAAAGCGCTGGAAACGGTGAGATAAGCCTATTTTTGCAACTTTGGTTAAAATCTTCAATTTTTCATCACAGATGTGCCCAAGATGCGCAAAAGCGCTGGAAACGGTGAGATAAGCCTATTTTTGCAACTTTGGTTAAAATCTTCAATTTTTCATCACAGATGTGCCCACGGTGCGCAAAAGTGCTGGAAACGGTGAGATAAGCCTAATTTTGCAACAATGTTTAAGGTTTGGAGGTTTCATAGACTAAAGTTGAAAATCAGTGGTTTGACTGCCATAATGAAATAGGGTCACTAATCAACGTGTTTACTCAAAAGGCCTTCAGTCAAATTCCTTGATACTTAAAATGCATACAGTGGATTATAATAATGAAAAAGGATAAATTGAAATCTTGGTTTCAACTCTAAAGGAACTCTTTAAAAAAAAGATTTTAAGTTTTGGAAACCCCAATGAAAAAGTAGCAACTGCACGGTTTCTACTGTCAGATTGGCTCTAAGTGCCAAAAAGTGCTGGAAACGGGGAGATAAGCCTATTTTTGCAACAATGGTTAAAATCTTCAATTTTTCATCACAGATGTGTCCAAGATGCACAAAAGCGCTGGAAACGGTGAGATAAGCCTATTTTTGCAACTTTGGTTAAAATCTTCAATTTTTCATCACAGATGTGCCCAAGATGCACAAAAGCGCTGGAAACGGTGAGTTAAACCTATTTTTGCAACTTTGGTTAAAATCTTCAATTTTTCATCACAGATGTGCCCAAGATGCGCAAAAGCGCTGGAAACGGTGAGATAAGCCTATTTTTGCAACTTTGGTTAAAATCTTCAATTTTTCATCACAGATGTGCCCACGGTGCGCAAAAGTGCTGGAAACGGTGAGATAAGCCTAATTTTGCAACAATGTTTAAGGTTTGGAGGTTTCATAGACTAAAGTTGAAAATCAGTGGTTTGACTGCCATAATGAAATAGGGTCACTAATCAACGTGTTTTCTCAAAAGGCCTTCAGTCAAATTCCCTGATACTTAAAATGCATACAGTGGATTATAATAATGAAAAAGGATAATTTGAAATCTTGGTTTCAACTCTAAAGGAACTCTTTAAAAAAAAGATTTTAAGTTTTGGAAACCCCAATGAAAAAGTAGCAACTGCACGGTTTCTACTGTCAGATTGGCTCTAAGTGCCAAAAAGTGCTGGAAACGGGGAGATAAGCCTATTTTTGCAACAATGGTTAAAATCTTCAATTTTTCATCACAGATGTGTCCAAGATGCACAAAAGCGCTGGAAACGGTGAGATAAGCCTATTTTTGCAACTTTGGTTAAAATCTTCAATTTTTCATCACAGATGTGCCCAAGATGCACAAAAGCGCTGGAAACGGTGAGATAAGCCTATTTTTGCAACTTTGGTTAAAATCTTCAATTTTTCATCACAGATGTGCCCAAGATGCACAAAAGCGCTGGAAACGGTGAGATAAGCCTATTTTTGCAACTTTGGTTAAAATCTTCAATTTTTCATCACAGATGTGCCCAAGATGCCCAAAAGCGCTGGAAACGGTGAGATAAGCCTATTTTTGCAACTTTGGTTAAAATCTTAAATTTTTCATCACAGATGTGCCCAAGATGCCCAAATGCGCTGGAAACGGTGAGATAAGCCTATTTTTGCAACTTTGGTTAAAATCTTCATTTTTTCATCACAGATATGCCCAAGGTGCACAAAAGTGCTGGAAACGGTGAGATAAGCCTAATTTTGCAACAATGTTTAAGGTTTGGAGGTTTCATAGACTAAAGTTGAAAATCAGTGGTTTGACTGCCATAATGAAATAGGGTCACTAATCAACGTGTTTTCTCAAAAGGCCTTCAGTCAAATTCCCTGATACTTAAAATGCATACAGTGGATTATAATAATGAAAAAGGATAATTTGAAATCTTGGTTTCAACTCTAAAGGAACTCTTTAAAAAAAAGATTTTAAGTTTTGGAAACCCCAATGAAAAAGTAGCAACTGCACGGTTTCTACTGTCAGATTGGCTCTAAGTGCCAAAAAGTGCTGGAAACGGGGAGATAAGCCTATTTTTGCAACAATGGTTAAAATCTTCAATTTTTCATCACAGATGTGTCCAAGATGCACAAAAGCGCTGGAAACGGTGAGATAAGCCTATTTTTGCAACTTTGGTTAAAATCTTCAATTTTTCATCACAGATGTGCCCAAGATGCACAAAAGCGCTGGAAACGGTGAGATAAGCCTATTTTTGCAACTTTGGTTAAAATCTTCAATTTTTCATCACAGATGTGCCCAAGATGCGCAAAAGCGCTGGAAACGGTGAGATAAGCCTATTTTTGCAACTTTGGTTAAAATCTTCAATTTTTCATCACAGATGTGCCCACGGTGCGCAAAAGTGCTGGAAACGGTGAGATAAGCCTAATTTTGCAACAATGTTTAAGGTTTGGAGGTTTCATAGACTAAAGTTGAAAATCAGTGGTTTGACTGCCATAATGAAATAGGGTCACTAATCAACGTGTTTACTCAAAAGGCCTTCAGTCAAATTCCTTGATACTTAAAATGCATACAGTGGATTATAATAATGAAAAAGGATAAATTGAAATCTTGGTTTCAACTCTAAAGGAACTCTTTAAAAAAAAGATTTTAAGTTTTGGAAACCCCAATGAAAAAGTAGCAACTGCACGGTTTCTACTGTCAGATTGGCTCTAAGTGCCAAAAAGTGCTGGAAACGGGGAGATAAGCCTATTTTTGCAACAATGGTTAAAATCTTCAATTTTTCATCACAGATGTGTCCAAGATGCACAAAAGCGCTGGAAACGGTGAGATAAGCCTATTTTTGCAACTTTGGTTAAAATCTTCAATTTTTCATCACAGATGTGCCCAAGATGCACAAAAGCGCTGGAAACGGTGAGATAAGCCTATTTTTGCAACTTTGGTTAAAATCTTCAATTTTTCATCACAGATGTGCCCAAGATGCGCAAAAGCGCTGGAAACGGTGAGATAAGCCTATTTTTGCAACTTTGGTTAAAATCTTCAATTTTTCATCACAGATGTGCCCACGGTGCGCAAAAGTGCTGGAAACGGTGAGATAAGCCTAATTTTGCAACAATGTTTAAGGTTTGGAGGTTTCATAGACTAAAGTTGAAAATCAGTGGTTTGACTGCCATAATGAAATAGGGTCACTAATCAACGTGTTTTCTCAAAAGGCCTTCAGTCAAATTCCCTGATACTTAAAATGCATACAGTGGATTATAATAATGAAAAAGGATAATTTGAAATCTTGGTTTCAACTCTAAAGGAACTCTTTAAAAAAAAGATTTTAAGTTTTGGAAACCCCAATGAAAAAGTAGCAACTGCACGGTTTCTACTGTCAGATTGGCTCTAAGTGCCAAAAAGTGCTGGAAACGGGGAGATAAGCCTATTTTTGCAACAATGGTTAAAATCTTCAATTTTTCATCACAGATGTGTCCAAGATGCACAAAAGCGCTGGAAACGGTGAGATAAGCCTATTTTTGCAACTTTGGTTAAAATCTTCAATTTTTCATCACAGATGTGCCCAAGATGCACAAAAGCGCTGGAAACGGTGAGATAAGCCTATTTTTGCAACTTTGGTTAAAATCTTCAATTTTTCATCACAGATGTGCCCAAGATGCACAAAAGCGCTGGAAACGGTGAGATAAGCCTATTTTTGCAACTTTGGTTAAAATCTTCAATTTTTCATCACAGATGTGCCCAAGATGCCCAAAAGCGCTGGAAACGGTGAGATAAGCCTATTTTTGCAACTTTGGTTAAAATCTTAAATTTTTCATCACAGATGTGCCCAAGATGCCCAAATGCGCTGGAAACGGTGAGATAAGCCTATTTTTGCAACTTTGGTTAAAATCTTCATTTTTTCATCACAGATATGCCCAAGGTGCACAAAAGTGCTGGAAACGGTGAGATAAGCCTAATTTTGCAACAATGTTTAAGGTTTGGAGGTTTCATAGACTAAAGTTGAAAATCAGTGGTTTGACTGCCATAATGAAATAGGGTCACTAATCAACGTGTTTTCTCAAAAGGCCTTCAGTCAAATTCCCTGATACTTAAAATGCATACAGTGGATTATAATAATGAAAAAGGATAATTTGAAATCTTGGTTTCAACTCTAAAGGAACTCTTTAAAAAAAAGATTTTAAGTTTTGGAAACCCCAATGAAAAAGTAGCAACTGCACGGTTTCTACTGTCAGATTGGCTCTAAGTGCCAAAAAGTGCTGGAAACGGGGAGATAAGCCTATTTTTGCAACAATGGTTAAAATCTTCAATTTTTCATCACAGATGTGTCCAAGATGCACAAAAGCGCTGGAAACGGTGAGATAAGCCTATTTTTGCAACTTTGGTTAAAATCTTCAATTTTTCATCACAGATGTGCCCAAGATGCACAAAAGCGCTGGAAACGGTGAGATAAGCCTATTTTTGCAACTTTGGTTAAAATCTTCAATTTTTCATCACAGATGTGCCCAAGATGCGCAAAAGCGCTGGAAACGGTGAGATAAGCCTATTTTTGCAACTTTGGTTAAAATCTTCAATTTTTCATCACAGATGTGCCCACGGTGCGCAAAAGTGCTGGAAACGGTGAGATAAGCCTAATTTTGCAACAATGTTTAAGGTTTGGAGGTTTCATAGACTAAAGTTGAAAATCAGTGGTTTGACTGCCATAATGAAATAGGGTCACTAATCAACGTGTTTACTCAAAAGGCCTTCAGTCAAATTCCTTGATACTTAAAATGCATACAGTGGATTATAATAATGAAAAAGGATAAATTGAAATCTTGGTTTCAACTCTAAAGGAACTCTTTAAAAAAAAGATTTTAAGTTTTGGAAACCCCAATGAAAAAGTAGCAACTGCACGGTTTCTACTGTCAGATTGGCTCTAAGTGCCAAAAAGTGCTGGAAACGGGGAGATAAGCCTATTTTTGCAACAATGGTTAAAATCTTCAATTTTTCATCACAGATGTGTCCAAGATGCACAAAAGCGCTGGAAACGGTGAGATAAGCCTATTTTTGCAACTTTGGTTAAAATCTTCAATTTTTCATCACAGATGTGCCCAAGATGCACAAAAGCGCTGGAAACGGTGAGATAAGCCTATTTTTGCAACTGTGGTTAAAATCTTCAATTTTTCATCACAGATGTGCCCAAGATGCCGAAAAGCGCTGGAAACGGTGAGATAAGCCTATTTTTGCAACTTTGGTTAAAATCTTCAATTTTTCATCACAGATGTGCCCACGGTGCGCAAAAGTGCTGGAAACGGTGAGATAAGCCTAATTTTGCAACAATGTTTAAGGTTTGGAGGTTTCATAGACTAAAGTTGAAAATCAGTGGTTTGACTGCCATAATGAAATAGGGTCACTAATCAACGTGTTTTCTCAAAAGGCCTTCAGTCAAATTCCTTGATACTTAAAATGCATACAGTGGATTATAATAATGAAAAAGGATAAATTGAAATCTTGGTTTCAACTCTAAAGGAACTCTTTAAAAAAAAGATTTTAAGTTTTGGAAACCCCAATGAAAAAGTAGCAACTGCACGGTTTCTACTGTCAGATTGGCTCTAAGTGCCAAAAAGTGCTGGAAACGGGGAGATAAGCCTATTTTTGCAACAATGGTTAAAATCTTCAATTTTTCATCACAGATGTGTCCAAGATGCACAAAAGCGCTGGAAACGGTGAGATAAGCCTATTTTTGCAACTTTGGTTAAAATCTTCAATTTTTCATCATAGATGTGCCCAAGATGCACAAAAGCGCTGGAAACGGTGAGATAAGCCTATTTTTGCAACTTTGGTTAAAATCTTCAATTTTTCATCACGGATGTGCCCAAGATGCGCAAAAGCTCTGGAAACGGTGAGATAAGCCTATTTTTGCAACTTTGGTTAAAATCTTAAATTTTTCATCACAGATGTGCCCAAGATGCACAAAAGCGCTGGAAACGGTGAGATAAGCCTATTTTTGCAACTTTTGTTAAAATCTTAAATTTTTCATCACAGATGTGCCAAAGATGCCCAAAAGCGCTGGAAACGGTGAGATAAGCCTATTTTTGCAACTTTGGTTAAAATCTTCATTTTTTCATCACAGATATGCCCAAGGTGCACAAAAGTGCTGGAAACGGTGAGATAAGCCTAATTTTGCAACAATGTTTAAGGTTTGGAGGTTTCATAGACTAAAGTTGAAAATCAGTGGTTTGACTGCCATAATGAAATAGGGTCACTAATCAACGTGTTTTCTCAAAAGGCCTTCAGTCAAATTCCTTGATACTTAAAATGCATACAGTGGATTATAATAATGAAAAAGGATAATTTGAAATCTTGGTTTCAACTCTAAAGGAACTCTTTAAAAAAAAGATTTTAAGTTTTGGAAACCCCAATGAAAAAGTAGCAACTGCACGGTTTCTACTGTCAGATTGGCTCTAAGTGCCAAAAAGTGCTGGAAACGGGGAGATAAGCCTATTTTTGCAACAATGGTTAAAATCTTCAATTTTTCATCACAGATGTGTCCAAGATGCACAAAAGCGCTGGAAACGGTGAGATAAGCCTATTTTTGCAACTTTGGTTAAAATCTTCAATTTTTCATCATAGATGTGCCCAAGATGCACAAAAGCGCTGGAAACGGTGAGATAAGCCTATTTTTGCAACTTTGGTTAAAATCTTCAATTTTTCATCACAGATGTGCCCAAGATGCGCAAAAGCTCTGGAAACGGTGAGATAAGCCTATTTTTGCAACTTTGGTTAAAATCTTAAATTTTTCATCACAGATGTGCCCAAGATGCACAAAAGCGCTGGAAACGGTGAGATAAGCCTATTTTTGCAACTTTTGTTAAAATCTTAAATTTTTCATCACAGATGTGCCAAAGATGCCCAAAAGCGCTGGAAACGGTGAGATAAGCCTATTTTTGCAACTTTGGTTAAAATCTTCATTTTTTCATCACAGATATGCCCAAGGTGCACAAAAGTGCTGGAAACGGTGAGATAAGCCTAATTTTGCAACAATGTTTAAGGTTTGGAGGTTTCATAGACTAAAGTTGAAAATCAGTGGTTTGACTGCCATAATGAAATAGGGTCACTAATCAACGTGTTTTCTCAAAAGGCCTTCAGTCAAATTCCTTGATACTTAAAATTTATACAGTGGATTATAATAATGAAAAAGGATAATTTGAAATCTTGGTTTCAACTCTAAAGGAACTCTTTAAAAAAAAGATTTTAAGTTTTGGAAACCCCAATGAAAAAGTAGCAACTGCACGGTTTCTACTGTCAGATTGGCTCTAAGTGCCAAAAAGTGCTGGAAACGGGGAGATAAGCCTATTTTTGCAACAATGGTTAAAATCTTCAATTTTTCATCACAGATGTGTCCAAGATGCACAAAAGCGCTGGAAACGGTGAGATAAGCCTATTTTTGCAACTTTGGTTAAAATCTTCAATTTTTCATCACAGATGTGCCCAAGATGCACAAAAGCGCTGGAAACGGTGATATAAGCCTATTTTTGCAACTTTGGTTAAAATCTTCAATTTTTCATCACAGATGTGCCCAAGATGCGCAAAAGCTCTGGAAACGGTGAGATAAGCCTATTTTTGCAACTTTGGTTAAAATCTTAAATTTTTCATCACAGATGTGCCCAAGATGCACAAAAGCGCTGGAAACGGTGAGATAAGCCTATTTTTGCAACTTTTGTTAAAATGTTAAATTTTTCATCACAGATGTGCCCAAGATGCCCAAAAGCGCTGGAAACGGTGAGATAAGCCTATTTTTGCAACTTTTGTTAAAATCTTAAATTTTTCATCACAGATATGCCCAAGGTGCGCAAAAGTGCTGGAAACGGTGAGATAAGCCTAATTTTGCAACAATGTTTAAGGTTTGGAGGTTTCATAGACTAAAGTTGAAAATCAGTGGTTTGACTGCCATAATGAAATAGGGTCACTAATCAACGTGTTTTCTCAAAAGGCCTTCAGTCAAATTCCTTGATACTTAAAATGCATACAGTGGATTATAATAATGAAAAAGGATAATTTGAAATCTTGGTTTCAACTCTAAAGGAACTCTTTAAAAAAAAGATTTTAAGTTTTGGAAACCCCAATGAAAAAGTAGCAACTGCACGGTTTCTACTGTCAGATTGGCTCTAAGTGCCAAAAAGTGCTGGAAACGGGGAGATAAGCCTATTTTTGCAACAATGGTTAAAATCTTCAATTTTTCATCACAGATGTGTCCAAGATGCACAAAAGCGCTGGAAACGGTGAGATAAGCCTTTTTTTGCAACTTTGGTTAAAATCTTCAATTTTTCATCACAGATGTGCCCAAGATGCACAAAAGCGCTGGAAACGGTGAGATAAGCCTATTTTTGCAACTTTGGTTAAAATCTTCAATTTTTCATCACAGATGTGCCCAAGATGCGCAAAAGCGCTGGAAACGGTGAGATAAGCCTATTTTTGCAACTTTGGTTAAAATCTTAAATTTTTCATCACAGATGTGCCCACGGTGCGCAAAAGTGCTGGAAACGGTGAGATAAGCCTAATTTTGCAACAATGTTTAAGGTTTGGAGGTTTCATAGACTAAAGTTGAAAATCAGTGGTTTGACTGCCATAATGAAATAGGGTCACTAATCAACGTGTTTTCTCAAAAGGCCTTCAGTCAAATTCCTTGATACTTAAAATGCATACAGTGGATTATAATAATGAAAAAGGATAATTTGAAATCTTGGTTTCAACTCTAAAGGAACTCTTTAAAAAAAAGATTTTAAGTTTTGGAAACCCCAATGAAAAAGTAGCAACTGCACGGTTTCTACTGTCAGATTGGCTCTAAGTGCCAAAAAGTGCTGGAAACGGGGAGATAAGCCTATTTTTGCAACAATGGTTAAAATCTTCAATTTTTCATCACAGATGTGTCCAAGATGCACAAAAGCGCTGGAAACGGTGAGATAAGCCTATTTTTGCAACTTTGGTTAAAATCTTCAATTTTTCATCATAGATGTGCCCAAGATGCACAAAAGCGCTGGAAACGGTGAGATAAGCCTATTTTTGCAACTTTGGTTAAAATCTTCAATTTTTCATCACAGATGTGCCCAAGATGCGCAAAAGCTCTGGAAACGGTGAGATAAGCCTATTTTTGCAACTTTGGTTAAAATCTTAAATTTTTCATCACAGATGTGCCCAAGATGCACAAAAGCGCTGGAAACGGTGAGATAAGCCTATTTTTGCAACTTTTGTTAAAATCTTAAATTTTTCATCACAGATGTGCCAAAGATGCCCAAAAGCGCTGGAAACGGTGAGATAAGCCTATTTTTGCAACTTTGGTTAAAATCTTCATTTTTTCATCACAGATATGCCCAAGGTGCACAAAAGTGCTGGAAACGGTGAGATAAGCCTAATTTTGCAACAATGTTTAAGGTTTGGAGGTTTCATAGACTAAAGTTGAAAATCAGTGGTTTGACTGCCATAATGAAATAGGGTCACTAATCAACGTGTTTTCTCAAAAGGCCTTCAGTCAAATTCCTTGATACTTAAAATTTATACAGTGGATTATAATAATGAAAAAGGATAATTTGAAATCTTGGTTTCAACTCTAAAGGAACTCTTTAAAAAAAAGATTTTAAGTTTTGGAAACCCCAATGAAAAAGTAGCAACTGCACGGTTTCTACTGTCAGATTGGCTCTAAGTGCCAAAAAGTGCTGGAAACGGGGAGATAAGCCTATTTTTGCAACAATGGTTAAAATCTTCAATTTTTCATCACAGATGTGTCCAAGATGCACAAAAGCGCTGGAAACGGTGAGATAAGCCTATTTTTGCAACTTTGGTTAAAATCTTCAATTTTTCATCACAGATGTGCCCAAGATGCACAAAAGCGCTGGAAACGGTGAGATAAGCCTATTTTTGCAACTTTGGTTAAAATCTTCAATTTTTCATCACAGATGTGCCCAAGATGCGCAAAAGCTCTGGAAACGGTGAGATAAGCCTATTTTTGCAACTTTGGTTAAAATCTTAAATTTTTCATCACAGATGTGCCCAAGATGCCCAAAAGCGCTGGAAACGGTGAGATAAGCCTATTTTTGCAACTTTGGTTAAAATCTTAAATTTTTCATCACAGATGTGCCCAAGATGCCCAAAAGCGCTGGAAACGGTGAGATAAGCCTATTTTTGCAACTTTGGTTAAAATCTTCAATTTTTCATCACAGATGTGCCCAAGATGCCCAAAAGCGCTGGAAACGGTGAGATAAGCCTATTTTTGCAACTTTGGTTAAAATCTTCAATTTTTCATCACAGATGTGCCCAAGATGCACAAAAGCGCTGGAAACGGTGAGATAAGCCTATTTTTGCAACTTTGGTTAAAATCTTCAATTTTTCATCACAGATGTGCCCAAGATGCGCAAAAGCGCTGGAAACGGTGAGATAAGCCTATTTTTGCAACTTTGGTTAAAATCTTAAATTTTTCATCACAGATGTGCCCAAGGTGCGCAAAAGTGCTGGAAACGGTGAGATAAGCCTAATTTTGCAACAATGTTTAAGGTTTGGAGGTTTCATAGACTAAAGTTGAAAATCAGTGGTTTGACTGCCATAATGAAATAGGGTCACTAATCAACGTGTTTTCTCAAAAGGCCTTCAGTCAAATTCCTTGATACTTAAAATGCATACAGTGGATTATAATAATGAAAAAGGATAATTTGAAATCTTGGTTTCAACTCTAAAGGAACTCTTTAAAAAAAAGATTTTAAGTTTTGGAAACCCCAATGAAAAAGTAGCAACTGCACGGTTTCTACTGTCAGATTGGCTCTAAGTGCCAAAAAGTGCTGGAAACGGGGAGATAAGCCTATTTTTGCAACTTTGGTTAAAATCTTAAATTTTTCATCACAGATGTGCCCAAGATGCCCAAAAGCGCTGGAAACGGTGAGATAAGCCTATTTTTGCAACTTTGGTTAAAATCTTCAATTTTTCATCATAGATGTGCCCAAGATGCACAAAAGCGCTGGAAACGGTGAGATAAGCCTATTTTTGCAACTTTGGTTAAAATCTTCAATTTTTCATCACGGATGTGCCCAAGATGCGCAAAAGCTCTGGAAACGGTGAGATAAGCCTATTTTTGCAACTTTGGTTAAAATCTTAAATTTTTCATCACAGATGTGCCCAAGATGCACAAAAGCGCTGGAAACGGTGAGATAAGCCTATTTTTGCAACTTTTGTTAAAATCTTAAATTTTTCATCACAGATGTGCCAAAGATGCCCAAAAGCGCTGGAAACGGTGAGATAAGCCTATTTTTGCAACTTTGGTTAAAATCTTCATTTTTTCATCACAGATATGCCCAAGGTGCACAAAAGTGCTGGAAACGGTGAGATAAGCCTAATTTTGCAACAATGTTTAAGGTTTGGAGGTTTCATAGACTAAAGTTGAAAATCAGTGGTTTGACTGCCATAATGAAATAGGGTCACTAATCAACGTGTTTTCTCAAAAGGCCTTCAGTCAAATTCCTTGATACTTAAAATGCATACAGTGGATTATAATAATGAAAAAGGATAATTTGAAATCTTGGTTTCAACTCTAAAGGAACTCTTTAAAAAAAAGATTTTAAGTTTTGGAAACCCCAATGAAAAAGTAGCAACTGCACGGTTTCTACTGTCAGATTGGCTCTAAGTGCCAAAAAGTGCTGGAAACGGGGAGATAAGCCTATTTTTGCAACAATGGTTAAAATCTTCAATTTTCATCACAGATGTGTCCAAGATGCACAAAAGCGCTGGAAACGGTGAGATAAGCCTATTTTTGCAACTTTGGTTAAAATCTTCAATTTTTCATCACAGATGTGCCCAAGATGCACAAAAGCGCTGGAAACGGTGAGATAAGCCTATTTTTGCAACTTTGGTTAAAATCTTCAATTTTTCATCACAGATGTGCCCAAGATGCCCAAAAGCGCTGGAAACGGTGAGATAAGCCTATTTTTGCAACTTTGGTTAAAATCTTAAATTTTTCATCACAGATGTGCCCAAGATGCCCAAATGCGCTGGAAACGGTGAGATAAGCCTATTTTTGCAACTTTGGTTAAAATCTTCATTTTTTCATCACAGATATGCCCAAGGTGCACAAAAGTGCTGGAAACGGTGAGATAAGCCTAATTTTGCAACAATGTTTAAGGTTTGGAGGTTTCATAGACTAAAGTTGAAAATCAGTGGTTTGACTGCCATAATGAAATAGGGTCACTAATCAACGTGTTTTCTCAAAAGGCCTTCAGTCAAATTCCCTGATACTTAAAATGCATACAGTGGATTATAATAATGAAAAAGGATAATTTGAAATCTTGGTTTCAACTCTAAAGGAACTCTTTAAAAAAAAGATTTTAAGTTTTGGAAACCCCAATGAAAAAGTAGCAACTGCACGGTTTCTACTGTCAGATTGGCTCTAAGTGCCAAAAAGTGCTGGAAACGGGGAGATAAGCCTATTTTTGCAACAATGGTTAAAATCTTCAATTTTTCATCACAGATGTGTCCAAGATGCACAAAAGCGCTGGAAACGGTGAGATAAGCCTATTTTTGCAACAATGGTTAAAATCTTCAATTTTTCATCACAGATGTGCCCAAGATGCGCAAAAGCGCTGGAAACGGTGAGATAAGCCTATTTTTGCAACTTTGGTTAAAATCTTCAATTTTTCATCACAGATGTGCCCACGGTGCGCAAAAGTGCTGGAAACGGTGAGATAAGCCTAATTTTGCAACAATGTTTAAGGTTTGGAGGTTTCATAGACTAAAGTTGAAAATCAGTGGTTTGACTGCCATAATGAAATAGGGTCACTAATCAACGTGTTTTCTCAAAAGGCCTTCAGTCAAATTCCTTGATACTTAAAATGCATACAGTGGATTATAATAATGAAAAAGGATAATTTGAAATCTTGGTTTCAACTCTAAAGGAACTCTTTAAAAAAAAGATTTTAAGTTTTGGAAACCCCAATGAAAAAGTAGCAACTGCACGGTTTCTACTGTCAGATTGGCTCTAAGTGCCAAAAAGTGCTGGAAACGGGGAGATAAGCCTATTTTTGCAACAATGGTTAAAATCTTCAATTTTTCATCACAGATGTGTCCAAGATGCACAAAAGCGCTGGAAACGGTGAGATAAGCCTATTTTTGCAACTTTGGTTAAAATCTTCAATTTTTCATCATAGATGTGCCCAAGATGCACAAAAGCGCTGGAAACGGTGAGATAAGCCTATTTTTGCAACTTTGGTTAAAATCTTCAATTTTTCATCACGGATGTGCCCAAGATGCGCAAAAGCTCTGGAAACGGTGAGATAAGCCTATTTTTGCAACTTTGGTTAAAATCTTAAATTTTTCATCACAGATGTGCCCAAGATGCACAAAAGCGCTGGAAACGGTGAGATAAGCCTATTTTTGCAACTTTTGTTAAAATCTTAAATTTTTCATCACAGATGTGCCAAAGATGCCCAAAAGCGCTGGAAACGGTGAGATAAGCCTATTTTTGCAACTTTGGTTAAAATCTTCATTTTTTCATCACAGATATGCCCAAGGTGCACAAAAGTGCTGGAAACGGTGAGATAAGCCTAATTTTGCAACAATGTTTAAGGTTTGGAGGTTTCATAGACTAAAGTTGAAAATCAGTGGTTTGACTGCCATAATGAAATAGGGTCACTAATCAACGTGTTTTCTCAAAAGGCCTTCAGTCAAATTCCTTGATACTTAAAATGCATACAGTGGATTATAATAATGAAAAAGGATAATTTGAAATCTTGGTTTCAACTCTAAAGGAACTCTTTAAAAAAAAGATTTTAAGTTTTGGAAACCCCAATGAAAAAGTAGCAACTGCACGGTTTCTACTGTCAGATTGGCTCTAAGTGCCAAAAAGTGCTGGAAACGGGGAGATAAGCCTATTTTTGCAACAATGGTTAAAATCTTCAATTTTTCATCACAGATGTGTCCAAGATGCACAAAAGCGCTGGAAACGGTGAGATAAGCCTATTTTTGCAACTTTGGTTAAAATCTTCAATTTTTCATCATAGATGTGCCCAAGATGCACAAAAGCGCTGGAAACGGTGAGATAAGCCTATTTTTGCAACTTTGGTTAAAATCTTCAATTTTTCATCACAGATGTGCCCAAGATGCGCAAAAGCTCTGGAAACGGTGAGATAAGCCTATTTTTGCAACTTTGGTTAAAATCTTAAATTTTTCATCACAGATGTGCCCAAGATGCACAAAAGCGCTGGAAACGGTGAGATAAGCCTATTTTTGCAACTTTTGTTAAAATCTTAAATTTTTCATCACAGATGTGCCAAAGATGCCCAAAAGCGCTGGAAACGGTGAGATAAGCCTATTTTTGCAACTTTGGTTAAAATCTTCATTTTTTCATCACAGATATGCCCAAGGTGCACAAAAGTGCTGGAAACGGTGAGATAAGCCTAATTTTGCAACAATGTTTAAGGTTTGGAGGTTTCATAGACTAAAGTTGAAAATCAGTGGTTTGACTGCCATAATGAAATAGGGTCACTAATCAACGTGTTTTCTCAAAAGGCCTTCAGTCAAATTCCTTGATACTTAAAATGTATACAGTGGATTATAATAATGAAAAAGGATAATTTGAAATCTTGGTTTCAACTCTAAAGGAACTCTTTAAAAAAAAGATTTTAAGTTTTGGAAACCCCAATGAAAAAGTAGCAACTGCACGGTTTCTACTGTCAGATTGGCTCTAAGTGCCAAAAAGTGCTGGAAACGGGGAGATAAGCCTATTTTTGCAACAATGGTTAAAATCTTCAATTTTTCATCACAGATGTGTCCAAGATGCACAAAAGCGCTGGAAACGGTGAGATAAGCCTATTTTTGCAACTTTGGTTAAAATCTTCAATTTTTCATCACAGATGTGCCCAAGATGCACAAAAGCGCTGGAAACGGTGATATAAGCCTATTTTTGCAACTTTGGTTAAAATCTTCAATTTTTCATCACAGATGTGCCCAAGATGCGCAAAAGCTCTGGAAACGGTGAGATAAGCCTATTTTTGCAACTTTGGTTAAAATCTTAAATTTTTCATCACAGATGTGCCCAAGATGCACAAAAGCGCTGGAAACGGTGAGATAAGCCTATTTTTGCAACTTTTGTTAAAATCTTAAATTTTTCATCACAGATGTGCCCAAGATGCCCAAAAGCGCTGGAAACGGTGAGATAAGCCTATTTTTGCAACTTTTGTTAAAATCTTAAATTTTTCATCACAGATATGCCCAAGGTGCGCAAAAGTGCTGGAAACGGTGAGATAAGCCTAATTTTGCAACAATGTTTAAGGTTTGGAGGTTTCATAGACTAAAGTTGAAAATCAGTGGTTTGACTGCCATAATGAAATAGGGTCACTAATCAACGTGTTTTCTCAAAAGGCCTTCAGTCAAATTCCTTGATACTTAAAATGCATACAGTGGATTATAATAATGAAAAAGGATAATTTGAAATCTTGGTTTCAACTCTAAAGGAACTCTTTAAAAAAAAGATTTTATGTTTTGGAAACCCCAATGAAAAAGTAGCAACTGCACGGTTTCTACTGTCAGATTGGCTCTAAGTGCCAAAAAGTGCTGGAAACGGGGAGATAAGCCTATTTTTGCAACAATGGTTAAAATCTTCAATTTTTCATCACAGATGTGTCCAAGATGCACAAAAGCGCTGGAAACGGTGAGATAAGCCTTTTTTTGCAACTTTGGTTAAAATCTTCAATTTTTCATCACAGATGTGCCCAAGATGCACAAAAGCGCTGGAAACGGTGAGATAAGCCTATTTTTGCAACTTTGGTTAAAATCTTCAATTTTTCATCACAGATGTGCCCAAGATGCACAAAAGCGCTGGAAACGGTGAGATAAGCCTATTTTTGCAACTTTGGTTAAAATCTTCAATTTTTCATCACAGATGTGCCCAAGATGCGCAAAAGCGCTGGAAACGGTGAGATAAGCCTATTTTTGCAACTTTGGTTAAAATCTTAAATTTTTCATCACAGATGTGCCCAAGGTGCACAAAAGTGCTGGAAACGGTGAGATAAGCCTAATTTTGCAACAATGTTTAAGGTTTGGAGGTTTCATTGACTAAAGTTGAAAATCAGTGGTTTGACTGCCATAATGAAATAGGGTCACTAATCAACGTGTTTTCTCAAAAGGCCTTCAGTCAAATTCCTTGATACTTAAAATGCATACAGTGGATTATAATAATGAAAAAGGATAATTTGAAATCTTGGTTTCAACTCTAAAGGAACTCTTTAAAAAAAAGATTTTAAGTTTTGGAAACCCCAATGAAAAAGTAGCAACTGCACGGTTTCTACTGTCAGATTGGCTCTAAGTGCCAAAAAGTGCTGGAAACGGGGAGATAAGCCTATTTTTGCAACTTTGGTTAAAATCTTCAATTTTTCATCACAGATGTGCCCAAGATGCACAAAAGCGCGGGAAACGGGGAGATAAGCCTATTTTTGCAACTTTGGTTAAAATCTTCAATTTTTCATCACAGATGTGCCCAAGATGCCCAAAAGCGCTGGAAACGGTGAGATAAGCCTATTTTTGCAACTTTGGTTAAAATCTTCAATTTTTCATTTCAGATGTGCCCAAGATGCGCAAAAGCTCTGGAAACGGTGAGATAAGCCTATTTTTGCAACTTTGGTTAAAATCTTAAATTTTTCATCACAGATGTGCCCAAGATGCACAAAAGCGCTGGAAACGGTGAGATAAGCCTATTTTTGCAACTTTTGTTAAAATCTTAAATTTTTCATCACAGATGTGCCAAAGATGCCCAAAAGCGCTGGAAACGGTGAGATAAGCCTATTTTTGCAACTTTGGTTAAAATCTTCATTTTTTCATCACAGATATGCCCAAGGTGCACAAAAGTGCTGGAAACGGTGAGATAAGCCTAATTTTGCAACAATGTTTAAGGTTTGGAGGTTTCATAGACTAAAGTTGAAAATCAGTGGTTTGACTGCCATAATGAAATAGGGTCACTAATCAACGTGTTTTCTCAAAAGACCTTCAGTCAAATTCCTTGATACTTAAAATGCATACAGTGGATTTTAATAATGAAAAAGGATAATTTGAAATCTTGGTTTCAACTCTAAAGGAACTCTTTAAAGAAAAGATTTTAAGTTTTGGAAACCCCAATGAAAAAGTAGCAACTGCACGGTTTCTACTGTCAGATTGGCTCTAAGTGCCAAAAAGTGCTGGAAACGGGGAGATAAGCCTATTTTTGCAACAATGGTTAAAATCTTCAATTTTCATCACAGATGTGCCCAAGATGCACAAAAGCGCTGGAAACGGTGAGATAAGCCTATTTTTGCAACTTTGGTTAAAATCTTAAATTTTTCATCACAGATGTGCCCAAGATGCCCAAAAGCGCTGGAAACGGTGAGATAAGCCTATTTTTGCAGCTTTGGTTAAAATCTTCATTTTTTCATCACAGATATGCCCAAGGTGCACAAAAGTGCTGGAAACGGTGAGATAAGCCTAATTTTGCAACAATGTTTAAGGTTTGGAGGTTTCATAGACCAAAGTTGAAAATCAGTGGTTTGACTGCCATAATGAAATAGGGTCACTAATCAACGTGTTTTCTCAAAAGGCCTTCAGTCAAATTCCTTGATACTTAAAATGCATACAGTGGATTATAATAATGAAAAAGGATAATTTGAAATCTTGGTTTCAACTCTAAAGGAACTCTTTAAAAAAAAGATTTTAAGTTTTGGAAACCCCAATGAAAAAGTAGCAACTGCACGGTTTCTACTGTCAGATTGGCTCTAAGTGCCAAAAAGTGCTGGAAACGGGGAGATAAGCCTATTTTTGCAACAATGGTTAAAATCTTCAATTTTTCATCACAGATGTGCCCAAGATGCGCAAAAGCGCTGGAAACGGTGAGATAAGCCTATTTTTGCAACTTTGGTTAAAATCTTCAATTTTTCATCACAGATGTGCCCAAGATGCCCAAAAGCGCTGGAAACGGTGAGATAAATCTATTTTTGCAACTTTGGTTAAAATCTTCATTTTTTCATCACAGATATGCCCAAGGTGCGCAAAAGTGCTGGAAACGGTGAGATAAGCCTAATTTTGCAACAATGTTTAAGGTTTGGAGGTTTCATAGACTAAAGTTGAAAATCAGTGGTTTGACTGCCATAATGAAATAGGGTCACTAATCAACGTGTTTTCTCAAAAGGCCTTCAGTCAAATTCCTTGATACTTAAAATGCATACAGTGGATTATAATAATGAAAAAGGATAATTTGAAATCTTGGTTTCAACTCTAAAGGAACTCTTTAAAAAAAAGATTTTAAGTTTTGGAAACCCCAATGAAAAAGTAGCAACTGCACGGTTTCTACTGTCAGATTGGCTCTAAGTGCCAAAAAGTGCTGGAAACGGGGAGATAAGCCTATTTTTGCAACTATGGTTAAATTCTTAAATTTTTCATCACAGATGTGCCCAAGATGCGCAAAAGCGCAGGAAACGGTGAGATAAGCCTATTTTTGCAACTATGGTTAAAATCTTAAATTTTTCATCACAGATGTGCCCAAGATGCCCAAAAGCGCTGGAAACGGTGAGATAAGCCTATTTTTGCAACTTTGGTTAAAATCTTCATTTTTTCATCACAGATATGCCCAAGGTGCACAAAGGTGCTGGAAACGGTGAGATAAGCCTAATTTTGCAACAATGTTTAAGGTTTGGAGGTTTCATAGACTAAAGTTGAAAATCAGTGGTTTGACTGCCATAATGAAATAGGGTCACTAATCAACGTGTTTTCTCAAAAGGCCTTCAGTCAAATTCCTTGATACTTAAAATGCATACAGTGGATTATAATAATGAAAAAGGATAATTTGAAATCTTGGTTTCAACTCTAAAGGAACTCTTTAAAAAAAAGATTTTATGTTTTGGAAACCCCAATGAAAAAGTAGCAACTGCACGGTTTCTACTGTCAGATTGGCTCTAAGTGCCAAAAAGTGCTGGAAACGGGGAGATAAGCCTATTTTTGCAACAATGGTTAAAATCTTCAATTTTTCATCACAGATGTGTCCAAGATGCACAAAAGCGCTGGAAACGGTGAGATAAGCCTTTTTTTGCAACTTTGGTTAAAATCTTCAATTTTTCATCACAGATGTGCCCAAGATGCACAAAAGCGCTGGAAACGGTGAGATAAGCCTATTTTTGCAACTTTGGTTAAAATCTTCAATTTTTCATCACAGATGTGCCCAAGATGCACAAAAGCGCTGGAAACGGTGAGATAAGCCTATTTTTGCAACTTTGGTTAAAATCTTCAATTTTTCATCACAGATGTGCCCAAGATGCGCAAAAGCGCTGGAAACGGTGAGATAAGCCTATTTTTGCAACTTTGGTTAAAATCTTAAATTTTTCATCACAGATGTGCCCAAGGTGCACAAAAGTGCTGGAAACGGTGAGATAGGCCTAATTTTGCAACAATGTTTAAGGTTTGGAGGTTTCATTGACTAAAGTTGAAAATCAGTGGTTTGACTGCCATAATGAAATAGGGTCACTAATCAACGTGTTTTCTCAAAAGGCCTTCAGTCAAATTCCTTGATACTTAAAATGCATACAGTGGATTATAATAATGAAAAAGGATAATTTGAAATCTTGGTTTCAACTCTAAAGGAACTCTTTAAAAAAAAGATTTTAAGTTTTGGAAACCCCAATGAAAAAGTAGCAACTGCACGGTTTCTACTGTCAGATTGGCTCTAAGTGCCAAAAAGTGCTGGAAACGGGGAGATAAGCCTATTTTTGCAACTTTGGTTAAAATCTTCAATTTTTCATCACAGATGTGCCCAAGATGCACAAAAGCGCGGGAAACGGGGAGATAAGCCTATTTTTGCAACTTTGGTTAAAATCTTCAATTTTTCATCACAGATGTGCCCAAGATGCCCAAAAGCGCTGGAAACGGTGAGATAAGCCTATTTTTGCAACTTTGGTTAAAATCTTCAATTTTTCATCACAGATGTGCCCAAGATGCGCAAAAGCTCTGGAAACGGTGAGATAAGCCTATTTTTGCAACTTTGGTTAAAATCTTAAATTTTTCATCACAGATGTGCCCAAGATGCACAAAAGCGCTGGAAACGGTGAGATAAGCCTATTTTTGCAACTTTTGTTAAAATCTTAAATTTTTCATCACAGATGTGCCAAAGATGCCCAAAAGCGCTGGAAACGGTGAGATAAGCCTATTTTTGCAACTTTGGTTAAAATCTTCATTTTTTCATCACAGATATGCCCAAGGTGCACAAAAGTGCTGGAAACGGTGAGATAAGCCTAATTTTGCAACAATGTTTAAGGTTTGGAGGTTTCATAGACTAAAGTTGAAAATCAGTGGTTTGACTGCCATAATGAAATAGGGTCACTAATCAACGTGTTTTCTCAAAAGGCCTTCAGTCAAATTCCTTGATACTTAAAATGCATACAGTGGATTATAATAATGAAAAAGGATAATTTGAAATCTTGGTTTCAACTCTAAAGGAACTCTTTAAAAAAAAGATTTTAAGTTTTGGAAACCCCAATGAAAAAGTAGCAACTGCACGGTTTCTACTGTCAGATTGGCTCTAAGTGCCAAAAAGTGCTGGAAACGGGGAGATAAGCCTATTTTTGCAACAATGGTTAAAATCTTCAATTTTTCATCACAGATGTGCCCAAGATGCACAAAAGCGCTGGAAACGGTGAGATAAGCCTATTTTTGCAACTTTGGTTAAAATCTTCAATTTTTCATCACAGATGTTCCCAAGATGCACAAAAGCGCTGGAAACGGTGAGATAAGCCTATTTTTGCAACTTTGGTTAAAATCTTCAATTTTTCATCACAGATGTGCCCAAGATGCGCAAAAGCGCTGGAAACGGTGAGATAAGCCTATTTTTGCAACTTTGGTTAAAATCTTAAATTTTTCATCACAGATGTGCCCAAGATGCCCAAAAGCGCTGGAAACGGTGAGATAAGCCTATTTTTGCAACTTTGGTTAAAATCTTCATTTTTTCATCACAGATATGCCCAAGGTGCACAAAAGTGCTGGAAACGGTGAGATAAGCCTAATTTTGCAACAATGTTTAAGGTTTGGAGGTTTCATAGACTAAAGTTGAAAATCAGTGGTTTGACTGCCATAATGAAATAGGGTCACTAATCAACGTGTTTTCTCAAAAGACCTTCAGTCAAATTCCTTGATACTTAAAATGCATACAGTGGATTTTAATAATGAAAAAGGATAATTTGAAATCTTGGTTTCAACTCTAAAGGAACTCTTTAAAGAAAAGATTTTAAGTTTTGGAAACCCCAATGAAAAAGTAGCAACTGCACGGTTTCTACTGTCAGATTGGCTCTAAGTGCCAAAAAGTGCTGGAAACGGGGAGATAAGCCTATTTTTGCAACAATGGTTAAAATCTTCAATTTTCATCACAGATGTGCCCAAGATGCACAAAAGCGCTGGAAACGGTGAGATAAGCCTATTTTTGCAACTTTGGTTAAAATCTTCAATTTTTCATCACAGATGTGCCCAAGATGCACAAAAGCGCTGGAAACGGTGAGATAAGCCTATTTTTGCAACTTTGGTTAAAATCCTCAATTTTTCATCACAGATGTGCCCAAGATGCGCAAAAGCGCTGGAAACGGTGAGATAAGCCTATTTTTGCAACTTTGGTTAAAATCTTAAATTTTTCATCACAGATGTGCCCAAGATGCCCAAAAGCGCTGGAAACGGTGAGATAAGCCTATTTTTGCAGCTTTGGTTAAAATCTTCATTTTTTCATCACAGATATGCCCAAGGTGCACAAAAGTGCTGGAAACGGTGAGATAAGCCTAATTTTGCAACAATGTTTAAGGTTTGGAGGTTTCATAGACCAAAGTTGAAAATCAGTGGTTTGACTGCCATAATGAAATAGGGTCACTAATCAACGTGTTTTCTCAAAAGGCCTTCAGTCAAATTCCTTGATACTTAAAATGCATACAGTGGATTATAATAATGAAAAAGGATAATTTGAAATCTTGGTTTCAACTCTAAAGGAACTCTTTAAAAAAAAGATTTTAAGTTTTGGAAACCCCAATGAAAAAGTAGCAACTGCACGGTTTCTACTGTCAGATTGGCTCTAAGTGCCAAAAAGTGCTGGAAACGGGGAGATAAGCCTATTTTTGCAACAATGGTTAAAATCTTCAATTTTTCATCACAGATGTGCCCAAGATGCGCAAAAGCGCTGGAAACGGTGAGATAAGCCTATTTTTGCAACTTTGGTTAAAATCTTCAATTTTTCATCACAGATGTGCCCAAGATGCCCAAAAGCGCTGGAAACGGTGAGATAAATCTATTTTTGCAACTTTGGTTAAAATCTTCATTTTTTCATCACAGATATGCCCAAGGTGCGCAAAAGTGCTGGAAACGGTGAGATAAGCCTAATTTTGCAACAATGTTTAAGGTTTGGAGGTTTCATAGACTAAAGTTGAAAATCAGTGGTTTGACTGCCATAATGAAATAGGGTCACTAATCAACGTGTTTTCTCAAAAGGCCTTCAGTCAAATTCCTTGATACTTAAAATGCATACAGTGGATTATAATAATGAAAAAGGATAATTTGAAATCTTGGTTTCAACTCTAAAGGAACTCTTTAAAAAAAAGATTTTAAGTTTTGGAAACCCCAATGAAAAAGTAGCAACTGCACGGTTTCTACTGTCAGATTGGCTCTAAGTGCCAAAAAGTGCTGGAAACGGGGAGATAAGCCTATTTTTGCAACTATGGTTAAATTCTTAAATTTTTCATCACAGATGTGCCCAAGATGCGCAAAAGCGCAGGAAACGGTGAGATAAGCCTATTTTTGCAACTATGGTTAAAATCTTAAATTTTTCATCACAGATGTGCCCAAGATGCCCAAAAGCGCTGGAAACGGTGAGATAAGCCTATTTTTGCAACTTTGGTTAAAATCTTCATTTTTTCATCACAGATATGCCCAAGGTGCACAAAGGTGCTGGAAACGGTGAGATAAGCCTAATTTTGCAACAATGTTTAAGGTTTGGAGGTTTCATAGACTAAAGTTGAAAATCAGTGGTTTGACTGCCATAATGAAATAGGGTCACTAATCAACGTGTTTTCTCAAAAGGCCTTCAGTCAAATTCCTTGATACTTAAAATGCATACAGTGGATTATAATAATGAAAAAGGATAATTTGAAATCTTGGTTTCAACTCTAAAGGAACTCTTTGAAAAAAAGATTTTAAGTTTTGGAAACCCCAATGAAAAAGTAGCAACTGCACGGTTTCTACTGTCAGATTGGCTCTAAGTGCCAAAAAGTGCTGGAAACGGGGAGATAAGCCTATTTATGCAACTTTGGTTAAAATCTTAAATTTTTCATCACAGATGTGCCCAAGATGCGCAAAAGCGCTGGAAACGGTGAGATAAGCCTATTTTTGCAACTATGGTTAAAATCTTAAATTTTTCATCACAGATGTGCCCAAGATGCGCAAAAGCGCTGGAAACGGTGAGATAAGCCTATTTTTGCAACTATGGTTAAAATCTTAAATTTTTCATCACAGATGTGCCCAAGATGCCCAAAAGCGCTGGAAACGGTGAGATAAGCCTATTTTTGCAACTTTGGTTAAAATTTTCATTTTTTCATCACAGATATGCCCAAGGTGCACAAACGTGCTGGAAACGGTGAGATAAGCCTAATTTTGCAACAATGTTTAAGGTTTGGAGGTTTCATAGACTAAAGTTGAAAATCAGTGGTTTGACTGCCATAATGAAATAGGGTCACTAATCAACGTGTTTTCTCAAAAGGCCTTCAGTCAAATTCCTTGATACTTAAAATGCATACAGTGGATTATAATAATGAAAAAGGATAATTTGAAATCTTGGTTTCAACTCTAAAGGAACTCTTTAAAAAAAAGATTTTAAGTTTTGGAAACCCCAATGAAAAAGTAGCAACTGCACGGTTTCTACTGTCAGATTGGCTCTAAGTGCCAAAAAGTGCTGGAAACGGGGAGATAAGCCTATTTTTGCAACTTTGGTTAAAATCTTAAATTTTTCATCACAGATGTGCCCAAGATGCACAAAAGTGCTGGAAACGGTGAGATAAGCCTATTTTTGCAACTATGTTTAAAATCTTAAATTTTTCATCACAGATGTGCCCAAGATGCCCAAAAGCGCTGGAAACGGTGAGATAAGCCTATTTTTGCAACTTTGGTTAAAATCTTCATTTTTTCATCACAGATATGCCCAAGGTGCACAAAAGTGCTGGAAACGGTGAGATAAGCCTAATTTTGCAACAATGTTTAAGGTTTGGAGGTTTCATAGACTAAAGTTGAAAATCAGTGGTTTGACTGCCATAATGAAATAGGGTCACTAATCAACGTGTTTTCTCAAAAGGCCTTCAGTCAAATTCCTTGATACTTAAAATGCATGAAGTGGATTATAATAATGAAAAAGGATAATTTGAAATCTTGGTTTCAACTCTAAAGGAACTCTTTAAAAAAAAGATTTTAAGTTTTGGAAACCCCAATGAAAAAGTAGCAACTGCACGGTTTCTACTGTCAGATTGGCTCTAAGTGCCAAAAAGTGCTGGAAACGGGGAGATAAGCCTATTTTTGCAACTTTGGTTAAAATCTTAAATTTTTCATCACAGATGTGCCCAAGATGCGCAAAAGCGCTGGAAACGGTGAGATAAGCCTATTTTTGCAACTATGGTTAAAATCTTAAATTTTTCATCACAGATGTGCCCAAGATACCCAAAAGCGCTGGAAACTGTGAGATAAGCCTATTTTTGCAACTTTGGTTAAAATCTTCATTTTTTCATCACAGATATGCCCAAGGTGCACAAAAGTGCTGGAAACGGTGAGATAAGTCTAATTTTGCAACAATGTTTAAGTTTTGGAGGTTTCATAGACTAAAGTTGAAAATCAGTGGTTTGACTGCCATAATGAAATAGGGTCACTAATCAACGTGTTTTCTCAAAAGGCCTTCAGTCAAATTCCTTGATACTTAAAATGCATACAGTGGATTATAATAATGAAAAAGGATAATTTGAAATCTTGGTTTCAACTCTAAAGGAACTCTTTAAAAAAAAGATTTTAAGTTTTGGAAACCCCAATGAAAAAGTAGCAACTGCACGGTTTCTACTGTCAGATTGGCTCTAAGTGCCAAAAAGTGCTGGAAACGGGGAGATAAGCCTATTTTTGCAACTTTGGTTAAAATCTTAAATTTTTCATCACAGATGTGCCCAAGATGCGCAAAAGCGCTGGAAACGGTGAGATAAGCCTATTTTTGCAACTATGGTTAAAATCTTAAATTTTTCATCACAGATGTGCCCAAGATGCCCAAAAGCGCTGGAAACGTTGAGATAAGCCTATTTTTGCAACTTTGGTTAAAATCTTAAATTTTTCATCACAGATATGCCCAAGGTGCACAAAAGTGCTGGAAACGGTGAGATAAGCCTAATTTTGCAACAATGTTTAAGGTTTGGAGGTTTCATAGACTAAAGTTGAAAATCAGTGGTTTGACTGCCATAATGAAATAGGGTCACTAATCAACGTGTTTTCTCAAAAGGCCTTCAGTCAAATTCCTTGATACTTAAAATGCATACAGTGGATTATAATAATGAAAAAGGATAATTTGAAATCTTGGTTTCAACTCTAAAGGAACTCTTTAAAAAAAAGGTTTTAAGTTTTGGAAACCCCAATGAAAAAGTAGCAACTGCACGGTTTCTACTGTCAGATTGGCTCTAAGTGCCAAAAAGTGCTGGAAACGGGGAGATAAGCCTATTTTTGCAACTTTGGTTAAAATCTTAAATTTTTCATCACAGATGTGCCCAAGATGCACAAAAGTGCTGGAAACGGTGAGATAAGCCTATTTTTGCAACTATGTTTAAAATCTTAAATTTTTCATCACAGATGTGCCCAAGATGCACAAAAGCGCTGGAAACGGTGAGATAAGCCTATTTTTGCAACTTTTGTTAAAATCTTAAATTTTTCATCACAGATATGCCCAAGGTGCGCAAAAGTGCTGGAAACGGTGAGATAAGCCTAATTTTGCAACAATGTTTAAGGTTTGGAGGTTTCATAGACTAAAGTTGAAAATCAGTGGTTTGACTGCCATAATGAAATAGGGTCACTAATCAACGTGTTTTCTCAAAAGGCCTTCAGTCAAATTCCTTGATACTTAAAATGCATACAGTGGATTATAATAATGAAAAAGGATAATTTGAAATCTTGGTTTCAACTCTAAAGGAACTCTTTAAAAAAAAGATTTTAAGTTTTGGAAACCCCAATGAAAAAGTAGCAACTGCACGGTTTCTACTGTCAGATTGGCTCTAAGTGCCAAAAAGTGCTGGAAACGGGGAGATAAGCCTATTTTTGCAACAATGGTTAAAATCTTCAATTTTTCATCACAGATGTGTCCAAGATGCACAAAAGCGCTGGAAACGGTGAGATAAGCCTTTTTTTGCAACTTTGGTTAAAATCTTCAATTTTTCATCACAGATGTGCCCAAGATGCACAAAAGCGCTGGAAACGGTGAGATAAGCCTATTTTTGCAACTTTGGTTAAAATCTTCAATTTTTCATCACAGATGTGCCCAAGATGCGCAAAAGCGCTGGAAACGGTGAGATAAGCCTATTTTTGCAACTTTGGTTAAAATCTTAAATTTTTCATCACAGATGTGCCCACGGTGCGCAAAAGTGCTGGAAACGGTGAGATAAGCCTAATTTTGCAACAATGTTTAAGATTTGGAGGTTTCATAGACTAAAGTTGAAAATCAGTGGTTTGACTGCCATAATGAAATAGGGTCACTAATCAACGTGTTTTCTCAAAAGGCCTTCAGTCAAATTCCTTGATACTTAAAATTTATACAGTGGATTATAATAATGAAAAAGGATAATTTGAAATCTTGGTTTCAACTCTAAAGGAACTCTTTAAAAAAAAGATTTTAAGTTTTGGAAACCCCAATGAAAAAGTAGCAACTGCACGGTTTCTACTGTCAGATTGGCTCTAAGTGCCAAAAAGTGCTGGAAACGGGGAGATAAGCCTATTTTTGCAACAATGGTTAAAATCTTCAATTTTTCATCACAGATGTGTCCAAGATGCACAAAAGCGCTGGAAACGGTGAGATAAGCCTATTTTTGCAACTTTGGTTAAAATCTTCAATTTTTCATCACAGATGTGCCCAAGATGCACAAAAGCGCTGGAAACGGTGAGATAAGCCTATTTTTGCAACTTTGGTTAAAATCTTCAATTTTTCATCACAGATGTGCCCAAGATGCGCAAAAGCTCTGGAAACGGTGAGATAAGCCTATTTTTGCAACTTTGGTTAAAATCTTAAATTTTTCATCACAGATGTGCCCAAGATGCCCAAAAGCGCTGGAAACGGTGAGATAAGCCTATTTTTGCAACTTTGGTTAAAATCTTCATTTTTTCATCACAGATATGCCCAAGGTGCACAAAAGTGCTGGAAACGGTGAGATAAGCCTAATTTTGCAACAATGTTTAAGGTTTGGAGGTTTCATAGACTAAAGTTGAAAATCAGTGGTTTGACTGCCATAATGAAATAGGGTCACTAATCAACGTGTTTTCTCAAAAGGCCTTCAGTCAAATTCCTTGATACTTAAAATGCATACAGTGGATTATAATAATGAAAAAGGATAATTTGAAATCTTGGTTTCAACTCTAAAGGAACTCTTTAAAAAAAAGATTTTAAGTTTTGGAAACCCCAATGAAAAAGTAGCAACTGCACGGTTTCTACTGTCAGATTGGCTCTAAGTGCCAAAAAGTGCTGGAAACGGGGAGATAAGCCTATTTTTGCAACAATGGTTAAAATCTTCAATTTTTCATCACAGATGTGTCCAAGATGCACAAAAGCGCTGGAAACGGTGAGATAAGCCTATTTTTGCAACTTTGGTTAAAATCTTCAATTTTTCATCACAGATGTGCCCAAGATGCACAAAAGCGCTGGAAACGGTGAGATAAGCCTATTTTTGCAACTTTGGATAAAATCTTCAATTTTTCATCACAGATGTGCCCAAGATGCGCAAAAGCGCTGGAAACGGTGAGATAAGCCTATTTTTGCAACTTTGGTTAAAATCTTCAATTTTTCATCACAGATGTGCCCAAGATGCCCAAAAGCGCTGGAAACGGTGAGATAAGCCTATTTTTGCAACTTTGGTTAAAATCTTCAATTTTTCATCACAGATGTGCCCAAGATGCACAAAAGCGCTGGAAACGGTGAGATAAGCCTATTTTTGCAACTTTGGTTAAAATCTTCAATTTTTCATCACAGATGTGCCCAAGATGCGCAAAAGCGCTGGAAACGGTGAGATAAGCCTATTTTTGCAACTTTGGTTAAAATCTTCAATTTTTCATCACAGATGTGCCCAAGGTGCGCAAAAGTGCTGGAAACGGTGAGATAAGCCTAATTTTGCAACAATGTTTAAGGTTTGGAGGTTTCATAGACTAAAGTTGAAAATCAGTGGTTTGACTGCCATAATGAAATAGGGTCACTAATCAACGTGTTTTCTCAAAAGGCCTTCACTCAATTTCCTTGATACTTAAAATGCATACAGTGGATTATAATAATGAAAAAGGATAATTTGAAATCTTGGTTTCAACTCTAAAGGAACTCTTTAAAAAAAAGATTTTAAGTTTTGGAAACCCCAATGAAAAAGTAGCAACTGCACGGTTTCTACTGTCAGATTGGCTCTAAGTGCCAAAAAGTGCTGGAAACGGGGAGATAAGCCTATTTTTGCAACTTTGGTTAAAATCTTCAATTTTTCATCACAGATGTGCCCAAGATGCACAAAAGCGCTGGAAACGGTGAGATAAGCCTATTTTTGCAACTTTGGATAAATCTTCATTTTTTCATCACAGATGTGCCCAAGATGCACAAAAGCGCTGGAAACGGTGAGATAAGCCTATTTTTGCAACTTTGGTTAAAATCTTCATTTTTTCATCACAGATATGCCCAAGGTGCACAAAAGTGCTGGAAACGGTGAGATAAGCCTAATTTTGCAACAATGTTTAAGGTTTGGAGGTTTCATAGACTAAAGTTGAAAATCAGTTGTTTGACTGCCATAATGAAATAGGGTCACTAATCAATGTGTTTTCTCAAAAGGCCTTCAGTCAAATTCCTTGATACTTAAAATGCATACAGTGGATTATAATAATGAAAAAGGATAATTTGAAATCTTGGTTTCAACTCTAAAGGAACTCTTTAAAAAAAAGATTTTAAGTTTTGGAAACCCCAATGAAAAAGTAGCAACTGCACGGATTCTACTGTCAGATTCGCTCTAAGTGCCAAAAAGTGCTGGAAAAGGGGAGATAAGCCTATTTTTGCAACAATGGTTAAAATCTTCAATTTTTCATCACAGATGTGCCCAAGATGCACAAAAGCGCTGGAAACGGTGAGATAAGCCTATTTTTGCAACTTTGGTTAAAATCTTCAATTTTTCATCACAGATGTGCCCAAGATGCCCAAAAGCGCTGGAAACGGTGAGATAAGCCTATTTTTGCAACTTTGGTTAAAATCTTCAATTTTTCATCACAGATGTGCCCAAGATGCCCAAAAGCGCTGGAAACGGTGAGATAAGCCTATTTTTGCAACTTTGGTTAAAATCTTCATTTTTTCATCACAGATATGCCCAAGGTGCACAAAAGTGCTGGAAACGGTGAGATAAGCCTAATTTTGCAACAATGTTTAAGGTTTGGAGGTTTCATAGACTAAAGTTGAAAATCAGTGGTTTGACTGCCATAATGAAATAGGGTCACTAATCAACGTGTTTTCTCAAAAGGCCTTCAGTCAAATTCCTTGATACTTAAAATGCATACAGTGGATTATAATAATGAAAAAGGATAATTTGAAATCTTGGTTTCAACTCTAAAGGAACTCTTTAAAAAAAAGATTTTAAGTTTTGGAAACCCCAATGAAAAAGTAGCAACTGCACGGTTTCTACTGTCAGATTGGCTCTAAGTGCCAAAAAGTGCTGGAAACGGGGAGATAAGCCTATTTTTGCAACAATGGTTAAAATCTTCAATTTTTCATCACAGATGTGCCCAAGATGCACAAAAGCGCTGGAAACGGTGAGATAAGCCTATTTTTGCAACTTTGGTTAAAATCTTCAATTTTTCATCACAGATGTGCCCAAGATGCGCAAAAGCTCTGGAAACGGTGAGATAAGCCTATTTTTGCAACTTTGGATAAATCTTCATTTTTTCATCACAGATGTGCCCAAGATGCACAAAAGCGCTGGAAACGGTGAGATAAGCCTATTTTTGCAACTTTGGTTAAAATCTTCATTTTTTCATCACAGATATGCCCAAGGTGCACAAAAGTGCTGGAAACGGTGAGATAAGCCTAATTTTGCAACAATGTTTAAGGTTTGGAGGTTTCATAGACTAAAGTTGAAAATCAGTTGTTTGACTGCCATAATGAAATAGGGTCACTAATCAATGTGTTTTCTCAAAAGGCCTTCAGTCAAATTCCTTGATACTTAAAATGCATACAGTGGATTATAATAATGAAAAAGGATAATTTGAAATCTTGGTTTCAACTCTAAAGGAACTCTTTAAAAAAAAGATTTTAAGTTTTGGAAACCCCAATGAAAAAGTAGCAACTGCACGGATTCTACTGTCAGATTCGCTCTAAGTGCCAAAAAGTGCTGGAAAAGGGGAGATAAGCCTATTTTTGCAACAATGGTTAAAATCTTCAATTTTTCATCACAGATGTGCCCAAGATGCACAAAAGCGCTGGAAACGGTGAGATAAGCCTATTTTTGCAACTTTGGTTAAAATCTTCAATTTTTCATCACAGATGTGCCCAAGATGCCCAAAAGCGCTGGAAACGGTGAGATAAGCCTATTTTTGCAACTTTGGTTAAAATCTTCAATTTTTCATCACAGATGTGCCCAAGATGCCCAAAAGCGCTGGAAACGGTGAGATAAGCCTATTTTTGCAACTTTGGTTAAAATCTTCATTTTTTCATCACAGATATGCCCAAGGTGCACAAAAGTGCTGGAAACGGTGAGATAAGCCTAATTTTGCAACAATGTTTAAGGTTTGGAGGTTTCATAGACTAAAGTTGAAAATCAGTGGTTTGACTGCCATAATGAAATAGGGTCACTAATCAACGTGTTTTCTCAAAAGGCCTTCTGTCAAATTCCTTGATACTTAAAATGCATACAGTGGATTATAATAATGAAAAAGGATAATTTGAAATCTTGGTTTCAACTCTAAAGGAACTCTTTAAAAAAAAGATTTTAAGTTTTGGAAACCCCAATGAAAAAGTAGCAACTGCACGGTTTCTACTGTCAGATTGGCTCTAAGTGCCAAAAAGTGCTGGAAACGGGGAGATAAGCCTATTTTTGCAACTTTGGTTAAAATCTTCATTTTTTCATCACAGATATGCCCAAGGTGCACAAAAGTGCTGGAAACGGTGAGATAAGCCTAATTTTGCAACAATGTTTAAGGTTTGGAGGTTTCATAGACTAAAGTTGAAAATCAGTGGTTTGACTGCCATAATGAAATAGGGTCACTAATCAACGTGTTTTCTCAAAAGGCCTTCAGTCAAATTCCTTGATACTTAAAATGCATACAGTGGATTATAATAATGAAAAAGGATAATTTGAAATCTTGGTTTCAACTCTAAAGGAACTCTTTAAAAAAAAGATTTTAAGTTTTGGAAACCCCAATGAAAAAGTAGCAACTGCACGGTTTCTACTGTCAGATTGGCTCTAAGTGCCAAAAAGTGCTGGAAACGGGGAGATAAGCCTATTTTTGCAACTTTGGTTAAAATCTTAAATTTTTCATCACAGATGTGCCCAAGATGCCCAAAAGCGCTGGAAACGGTGAGATAAGCCTATTTTTGCAACTTTGGTTAAAATCTTCAATTTTTCATCACAGATGTGCCCAAGATGCACAAAAGCGCTGGAAACGGTGAGATAAGCCTATTTTTGCAACTTTGGTTAAAATCTTCAATTTTTCATCACAGATGTGCCCAAGATGCGCAAAAGCGCTGGAAACGGTGAGATAAGCCTTTTTTTGCAACTTTGGTTAAAATCTTAAATTTTTCATCACAGATGTGCCCAAGGTGCGCAAAAGTGCTGGAAACGGTGAGATAAGCCTAATTTTGCAACAATGTTTAAGGTTTGGAGGTTTCATAGACTAAAGTTGAAAATCAGTGGTTTGACTGCCATAATGAAATAGGGTCACTAATCAACGTGTTTTCTCAAAAGGCCTTCAGTCAAATTCCTTGATACTTAAAATGCATACAGTGGATTATAATAATGAAAAAGGATAATTTGAAATCTTGGTTTCAACTCTAAAGGAACTCTTTAAAAAAAAGATTTTAAGTTTTGGAAACCCCAATGAAAAAGTAGCAACTGCACGGTTTCTACTGTCAGATTGGCTCTAAGTGCCAAAAAGTGCTGGAAACGGGGAGATAAGCCTATTTTTGCAACAATGGTTAAAATCTTCAATTTTTCATCACAGATGTGCCCAAGATGCACAAAAGCGCTGGAAACGGTGAGATAAGCCTATTTTTGCAACTTTGGTTAAAATCTTCAATTTTTCATCACAGATGTGCCCAAGATGCGCAAAAGCTCTGGAAACGGTGAGATAAGCCTATTTTTGCAACTTTGGATAAATCTTCATTTTTTCATCACAGATGTGCCCAAGATGCACAAAAGCGCTGGAAACGGTGAGATAAGCCTATTTTTGCAACTTTGGTTAAAATCTTCATTTTTTCATCACAGATATGCCCAAGGTGCACAAAAGTGCTGGAAACGGTGAGATAAGCCTAATTTTGCAACAATGTTTAAGGTTTGGAGGTTTCATAGACTAAAGTTGAAAATCAGTTGTTTGACTGCCATAATGAAATAGGGTCACTAATCAATGTGTTTTCTCAAAAGGCCTTCAGTCAAATTCCTTGATACTTAAAATGCATACAGTGGATTATAATAATGAAAAAGGATAATTTGAAATCTTGGTTTCAACTCTAAAGGAACTCTTTAAAAAAAAGATTTTAAGTTTTGGAAACCCCAATGAAAAAGTAGCAACTGCACGGTTTCTACTGTCAGATTGGCTCTAAGTGCCAAAAAGTGCTGGAAACGGGGAGATAAGCCTATTTTTGCAACTTTGGTTAAAATCTTAAATTTTTCATCACAGATGTGCCCAAGATGCCCAAAAGCGCTGGAAACGGTGAGATAAGCCTATTTTTGCAACTTTGGTTAAAATCTTCAATTTTTCATCACAGATGTGCCCAAGATGCACAAAAGCGCTGGAAACGGTGAGATAAGCCTATTTTTGCAACTTTGGTTAAAATCTTCAATTTTTCATCACAGATGTGCCCAAGATGCGCAAAAGCGCTGGAAACGGTGAGATAAGCCTATTTTTGCAACTTTGGTTAAAATCTTAAATTTTTCATCACAGATGTGCCCAAGGTGCGCAAAAGTGCTGGAAACGGTGAGATAAGCCTAATTTTGCAACAATGTTTAAGGTTTGGAGGTTTCATAGACTAAAGTTGAAAATCAGTGGTTTGACTGCCATAATGAAATAGGGTCACTAATCAACGTGTTTTCTCAAAAGGCCTTCAGTCAAATTCCTTGATACTTAAAATGCATACAGTGGATTATAATAATGAAAAAGGATAATTTGAAATCTTGGTTTCAACTCTAAAGGAACTCTTTAAAAAAAAGATTTTAAGTTTTGGAAACCCCAATGAAAAAGTAGCAACTGCACGGTTTCTACTGTCAGATTGGCTCTAAGTGCCAAAAAGTGCTGGAAACGGGGAGATAAGCCTATTTTTGCAACAATGGTTAAAATCTTCAATTTTTCATCACAGATGTGCCCAAGATGCACAAAAGCGCTGGAAACGGTGAGATAAGCCTATTTTTGCAACTTTGGTTAAAATCTTCAATTTTTCATCACAGATGTGCCCAAGATGCGCAAAAGCTCTGGAAACGGTGAGATAAGCCTATTTTTGCAACTTTGGATAAATCTTCATTTTTTCATCACAGATGTGCCCAAGATGCACAAAAGCGCTGGAAACGGTGAGATAAGCCTATTTTTGCAACTTTGGTTAAAATCTTCATTTTTTCATCACAGATATGCCCAAGGTGCACAAAAGTGCTGGAAACGGTGAGATAAGCCTAATTTTGCAACAATGTTTAAGGTTTGGAGGTTTCATAGACTAAAGTTGAAAATCAGTTGTTTGACTGCCATAATGAAATAGGGTCACTAATCAATGTGTTTTCTCAAAAGGCCTTCAGTCAAATTCCTTGATACTTAAAATGCATACAGTGGATTATAATAATGAAAAAGGATAATTTGAAATCTTGGTTTCAACTCTAAAGGAACTCTTTAAAAAAAAGATTTTAAGTTTTGGAAACCCCAATGAAAAAGTAGCAACTGCACGGATTCTACTGTCAGATTCGCTCTAAGTGCCAAAAAGTGCTGGAAAAGGGGAGATAAGCCTATTTTTGCAACAATGGTTAAAATCTTCAATTTTTCATCACAGATGTGCCCAAGATGCACAAAAGCGCTGGAAACGGTGAGATAAGCCTATTTTTGCAACTTTGGTTAAAATCTTCAATTTTTCATCACAGATGTGCCCAAGATGCCCAAAAGCGCTGGAAACGGTGAGATAAGCCTATTTTTGCAACTTTGGTTAAAATCTTCAATTTTTCATCACAGATGTGCCCAAGATGCCCAAAAGCGCTGGAAACGGTGAGATAAGCCTATTTTTGCAACTTTGGTTAAAATCTTCATTTTTTCATCACAGATATGCCCAAGGTGCACAAAAGTGCTGGAAACGGTGAGATAAGCCTAATTTTGCAACAATGTTTAAGGTTTGGAGGTTTCATAGACTAAAGTTGAAAATCAGTGGTTTGACTGCCATAATGAAATAGGGTCACTAATCAACGTGTTTTCTCAAAAGGCCTTCTGTCAAATTCCTTGATACTTAAAATGCATACAGTGGATTATAATAATGAAAAAGGATAATTTGAAATCTTGGTTTCAACTCTAAAGGAACTCTTTAAAAAAAAGATTTTAAGTTTTGGAAACCCCAATGAAAAAGTAGCAACTGCACGGTTTCTACTGTCAGATTGGCTCTAAGTGCCAAAAAGTGCTGGAAACGGGGAGATAAGCCTATTTTTGCAACAATGGTTAAAATCTTCAATTTTTCATCACAGATGTGCCCAAGATGCCCAAAAGCGCTGGAAACGGTGAGATAAGCCTATTTTTGCAACTTTGGTTAAAATCTTCAATTTTTCATCACAGATGTGCCCAAGATGCGCAAAAGCGCTGGAAACGGTGAGATAAGCCTATTTTTGCAACTTTGGTTAAAATCTTAAATTTTTCATCACAGATGTGCCCAAGGTGCGCAAAAGTGCTGGAAACGGTGAGATAAGCCTAATTTTGCAACAATGTTTAAGGTTTGGAGGTTTCATAGACTAAAGTTGAAAATCAGTGGTTTGACTGCCATAATGAAATAGGGTCACTAATCAACGTGTTTTCTCAAAAGGCCTTCAGTTAAATTCCTTGATACTTAAAATGCATACAGTGGATTATAATAATGAAAAAGGATAATTTGAAATCTTGGTTTCAACTCTAAAGGAACTCTTTAAAAAAAAGATTTTAAGTTTTGGAAACCCCAATGAAAAAGTAGCAACTGCACGGTTTCTACTGTCAGATTGGCTCTAAGTGCCAAAAAGTGCTGGAAACGGGGAGATAAGCCTATTTTTTCAACTTTGGTTAAAATCTTCAATTTTTCATCACAGATGTGCCCAAGATGCACAAAAGTGCTGGAAACGGTGAGATAAGCCTATTTTTGCAACTTTGTTTAAAATCTTCAATTTTTCATCACAGATGTGCCCAAGATGCCCAAAAGCGCTGGAAACGGTGAGATAAGCCTATTTTTGCAACTTTGGTTAAAATCTTAAATTTTTCATCACAGATGTGCCCAAGATGCCCAAAAGCGCTGGAAACGGTGAGATAAGCCTATTTTTGCAACTTTGGTTAAAATCTTCATTTTTTCATCACAGATATGCCCAAGGTGCACAAAAGTGCTGGAAACGGTGAGATAAGCCTAATTTTGCAACAATGTTTAAGGTTTGGAGGTTTCATAGACTAAAGTTGAAAATCAGTGGTTTGACTGCCATAATGAAATAGGGTCACTAATCAACGTGTTTTCTCAAAAGGCCTTCAGTCAAATTCCTTGATACTTAAAATGCATACAGTGGATTATAATAATGAAAAAGGATAATTTGAAATCTTGGTTTCAACTCTAAAGGAACTCTTTAAAAAAAAGATTTTAAGTTTTGGAAACCCCAATGAAAAAGTAGCAACTGCACGGTTTCTACTGTCAGATTGGCTCTAAGTGCCAAAAAGTGCTGGAAACGGGGAGATATGCCTATTTTGGCAACAATGGTTAAAATCTTCAATTTTTCATCACAGATGTGCCCAAGATGCGCAAAAGCGCTGGAAACGGTGAGATAAGCCTATTTTTGCAACTTTGGTTAAAATCTTCAATTTTTCATCACAGATGTGCCCAAGATGCCCAAAAGCGCTGGAAACGGTGAGATAAGCCTATTTTTGCAACTTTGGTTAAAATCTTCAATTTTTCATCACAGATGTGCCCAAGATGCACAAAAGCGCTGGAAACGGTGAGATAAGCCTATTTTTGCAACTTTGGTTAAAATCTTCAATTTTTCATCACAGATGTGCCCAAGATGCGCAAAAGCGCTGGAAACGGTGAGATAAGCCTATTTTTGCAACTTTGGTTAAAATCTTAAATTTTTCATCACAGATGTGCCCAAGGTGCGCAAAAGTGCTGGAAACGGTGAGATAAGCCTAATTTTGCAACAATGTTTAAGGTTTGGAGGTTTCATAGACTAAAGTTGAAAATCAGTGGTTTGACTGCCATAATGAAATAGGGTCACTAATCAACGTGTTTTCTCAAAAGGCCTTCACTCAATTTCCTTGATACTTAAAATGCATACAGTGGATTATAATAATGAAAAAGGATAATTTGAAATCTTGGTTTCAACTCTAAAGGAACTCTTTAAAAAAAAGATTTTAAGTTTTGGAAACCCCAATGAAAAAGTAGCAACTGCACGGTTTCTACTGTCAGATTGGCTCTAAGTGCCAAAAAGTGCTGGAAACGGGGAGATAAGCCTATTTTTGCAACTTTGGTTAAAATCTTAAATTTTTCATCACAGATGTGCCCAAGATGCCCAAAAGCGCTGGAAACGGTGAGATAAGCCTATTTTTGCAACTTTGGTTAAAATCTTCAATTTTTCATCACAGATGTGCCCAAGATGCACAAAAGCACTGGAAACGGTGAGATAAGCCTATTTTTGCAACTTTGGTTAAAATCTTCAATTTTTCATCACAGATGTGCCCAAGATGCGCAAAAGCGCTGGAAACGGTGAGATAAGCCTATTTTTGCAACTTTGGTTAAAATCTTAAATTTTTCATCACAGATGTGCCCAAGGTGCGCAAAAGTGCTGGAAACGGTGAGATAAGCCTAATTTTGCAACAATGTTTAAGGTTTGGAGGTTTCATAGACTAAAGTTGAAAATCAGTGGTTTGACTGCCATAATGAAATAGGGTCACTAATCAACGTGTTTTCTCAAAAGGCCTTCAGTCAAATTCCTTGATACTTAAAATGCATACAGTGGATTATAATAATGAAAAAGGATAATTTGAAATCTTGGTTTCAACTCTAAAGGAACTCTTTAAAAAAAAGATTTTAAGTTTTGGAAACCCCAATGAAAAAGCAGCAACTGCACGGTTTCTACTGTCAGATTGGCTCTAAGTGCCAAAAAGTGCTGGAAACGGGGAGATAAGCCTATTTTTGCAACAATGGTTAAAATCTTCAATTTTTCATCACAGATGTGCCCAAGATGCACAAAAGCGCTGGAAACGGTGAGATAAGCCTATTTTTGCAACTTTGGTTAAAATCTTCAATTTTTCATCACAGATGTGCCCAAGATGCGCAAAAGCTCTGGAAACGGTGAGATAAGCCTATTTTTGCAACTTTGGTTAAAATCTTCATTTTTTCATCACAGATGTGCCCAAGATGCACAAAAGCGCTGGAAACGGTGAGATAAGCCTATTTTTGCAACTTTGGTTAAAATCTTCATTTTTTCATCACAGATATGCCCAAGGTGCACAAAAGTGCTGGAAACGGTGAGATAAGCCTAATTTTGCAACAATGTTTAAGGTTTGGAGGTTTCATAGACTAAAGTTGAAAATCAGTTGTTTGACTGCCATAATGAAATAGGGTCACTAATCAATGTGTTTTCTCAAAAGGCCTTCAGTCAAATTCCTTGATACTTAAAATGCATACATTGGATTATAATAATGAAAAAGGATAATTTGAAATCTTGGTTTCAACTCTAAAGGAACTCTTTAAAAAAAAGATTTTAAGTTTTGGAAACCCCAATGAAAAAGTAGCAACTGCACGGTTTCTACTGTCAGATTGGCTCTAAGTGCCAAAAAGTGCTGGAAACGGGGAGATAAGCCTATTTTTGCAACTTTGGTTAAAATCTTAAATTTTTCATCACAGATGTGCCCAAGATGCCCAAAAGCGCTGGAAACGGTGAGATAAGCCTATTTTTGCAACTTTGGTTAAAATCTTCAATTTTTCATCACAGATGTGCCCAAGATGCACAAAAGCGCTGGAAACGGTGAGATAAGCCTATTTTTGCAACTTTGGTTAAAATCTTCAATTTTTCATCACAGATGTGCCCAAGATGCGCAAAAGCGCTGGAAACGGTGAGATAAGCCTATTTTTGCAACTTTGGTTAAAATCTTAAATTTTTCATCACAGATGTGCCCAAGGTGCGCAAAAGTGCTGGAAACGGTGAGATAAGCCTAATTTTGCAACAATGTTTAAGGTTTGGAGGTTTCATAGACTAAAGTTGAAAATCAGTGGTTTGACTGCCATAATGAAATAGGGTCACTAATCAACGTGTTTTCTCAAAAGGCCTTCAGTCAAATTCCTTGATACTTAAAATGCATACAGTGGATTATAATAATGAAAAAGGATAATTTGAAATCTTGGTTTCAACTCTAAAGGAACTCTTTAAAAAAAAGATTTTAAGTTTTGGAAACCCCAATGAAAAAGTAGCAACTGCACGGTTTCTACTGTCAGATTGGCTCTAAGTGCCAAAAAGTGCTGGAAACGGGGAGATAAGCCTATTTTTGCAACAATGGTTAAAATCTTCAATTTTTCATCACAGATGTGTCCAAGATGCACAAAAGCACTGGAAACGGTGAGATAAGCCTATTTTTGCAACTTTGGTTAAAATCTTCAATTTTTCATCACAGATGTGCCCAAGATGCACAAAAGCGCTGGAAACGGTGAGATAAGCCTATTTTTGCAACCTTGGTTAAAATCTTAAATTTTTCATCACAGATGTGCCCAAGATGCGCAAAAGCGCTGGAAACGGTGAGATAAGCCTATTTTTGCAACTTTGGTTAAAATCTTAAATTTTTCATCACAGATGTGCCCAAGATGCCCAAAAGCGCTGGAAACGGTGAGATAAGCCTATTTTTGCAACTTTGGTTAAAATCTTAAATTTTTCATCACAGATGTGCCCAAGATGCGCAAAAGCGCTGGAAACGGTGAGATAAGCCTATTTTTGCAACTTTGGTTAAAATCTTAAATTTTTCATCACAGATGTGCCCAAGATGCCTAAAAGCGATGGAAACGGTGAGATAAGCCTATTTTTGCAACTTTGGTTAAAAGCTTCAATTTTTCATCACAGATGTGCCCAAGATGCGCAAAAGCGCTGGAAACGGTGAGATAAGCCTATTTTTGCAACTTTGGTTAAAATCTTAAATTTTTCATCACAGATGTGCCCAAGGTGCGCAAAAGTGCTGGAAACGGTGAGATAAGCCTAATTTTGCAACAATGTTTAAGGTTTGGAGGTTTCATAGACTAAAGTTGAAAATCAGTGGTTTGACTGCCATAATGAAATAGGGTCAGTAATCAACGTGTTTTCTCAAAAGGCCTTCACTCAATTTCCTTGATACTTAAAATGCATACAGTGGATTATACTAATGAAAAAGGATAATTTGAAATCTTGGTTTCAACTCTAAAGGAACTCTTTAAAAAAAAGATTTTAAGTTTTGGAAACCCCAATGAAAAAGTAGCAACTGCACGGATTCTACTGTCAGATTCGCTCTAAGTGCCAAAAAGTGCTGGAAACGGGGAGATAAGCCTATTTTTGCAACAATGGTTAAAATCTTCAATTTTTCATCACAGATGTGCCCAAGATGCCCAAAAGCGCTGGAAACGGTGAGATAAGCCTATTTTTGCAACTTTGGTTAAAATCTTCAATTTTTCATCACAGATGTGCCCAAGATGCACAAAAGCGCTGGAAACGGTGAGATAAGCCTATTTTTGCAACACTGGTTAAAATCTTAAATTTTTCATCACAGATGTGCCCAAGGTGCGCAAAAGTGCTGGAAACGGTGAGATAAGCCTAATTTTGCAACAATGTTTAAGGTTTGGAGGTTTCATAGACTAAAGTTGAAAATCAGTGGTTTGACTGCCATAATGAAATAGGGTCACTAATCAACGTGTTTTCTCAAAAGGCCTTCAGTCAAATTCCTTGATACTTAAAATGCATACAGTGGATTATAATAATGAAAAAGGATAATTTGAAATCTTGGTTTCAACTCTAAAGGAACTCTTTAAAAAAAAGATTTTAAGTTTTGGAAACCCCAATGAAAAAGTAGCAACTGCACGGTTTCTACTGTCAGATTGGCTCTAAGTGCCAAAAAGTGCTGGAAACGGGGAGATAAGCCTATTTTTGCAACTTTGGTTAAAATATTAAATTTTTCATCACAGATGTGCCCAAGATGCCCAAAAGCGCTGGAAACGGTGAGATAAGCCTATTTTTGCAACTTTGGTTAAAATCTTCAATTTTTCATCACAGATGTGCCCAAGATGCACAAAAGCGCTGGAAACGGTGAGATAAGCCTATTTTTGCAACTTTGGTTAAAATCTTCAATTTTTCATCACAGATGTGCCCAAGATGCACAAAAGCGCTGGAAACGGTGAGATAAGCCTATTTTTGCAACACTGGTTAAAATCTTAAATTTTTCATCACAGATGTGCCCAAGGTGCGCAAAAGTGCTGGAAACGGTGAGATAAGCCTAATTTTGCAACAATGTTTAAGGTTTGGAGGTTTCATAGACTAAAGTTGAAAATCAGTGGTTTGACTGCCATAATGAAATAGGGTCACTAATCAACGTGTTTTCTCAAAAGGCCTTCAGTCAAATTCCTTGATACTTAAAATGCATACAGTGGATTATAATAATGAAAAAGGATAATTTGAAATCTTGGTTTCAACTCTAAAGGAACTCTTTAAAAAAAAGATTTTAAGTTTTGGAAACCCCAATGAAAAAGTAGCAACTGCACGGTTTCTACTGTCAGATTGGCTCTAAGTGCCAAAAAGTGCTGGAAACGGGGAGATAAGCCTATTTTTGCAACTTTGGTTAAAATCTTAAATTTTTCATCACAGATGTGCCCAAGATGCCCAAAAGCGCTGGAAACGGTGAGATAAGCCTATTTTTGCAACTTTGGTTAAAATCTTCAATTTTTCATCACAGATGTGCCCAAGATGCACAAAAGCGCTGGAAACGGTGAGATAAGCCTATTTTTGCAACTTTGGTTAAAATCTTAAATTTTTCATCACAGATGTGCCCAAGGTGCGCAAAAGTGCTGGAAACGGTGAGATAAGCCTAATTTTGCAACAATGTTTAAGGTTTGGAGGTTTCATAGACTAAAGTTGAAAATCAGTGGTTTGACTGCCATAATGAAATAGGGTCACTAATCAACGTGTTTTCTCAAAAGGCCTTCAGTCAAATTCCTTGATACTTAAAATGCATACAGTGGATTATAATAATGAAAAAGGATAATTTGAAATCTTGGTTTCAACTCTAAAGGAACTCTTTAAAAAAAAGATTTTAAGTTTTGGAAACCCCAATGAAAAAGTAGCAACTGCACGGTTTCTACTGTCAGATTGGCTCTAAGTGCCAAAATGTGCTGGAAACGGGGAGATAAGCCTATTTTTGCAACAATGGTTAAAATCTTCAATTTTTCATCACAGATGTGCCCAAGATGCACAAAAGCGCTGGAAACGGTGAGATAAGCCTATTTTTGCAACTTTTGTTAAAATCTTAAATTTTTCATCACAGATGTGCCCAAGATGCCCAAAAGCGCTGGAAACGGTGAGATAAGCCTATTTTTGCAACTTTTGTTAAAATCTTAAATTTTTCATCACAGATATGCCCAAGGTGCGCAAAAGTGCTGGAAACGGTGAGATAAGCCTAATTTTGCAACAATGTTTAAGGTTTGGAGGTTTCATAGACTAAAGTTGAAAATCAGTGGTTTGACTGCCATAATGAAATAGGGTCACTAATCAACGTGTTTTCTCAAAAGGCCTTCAGTCAAATTCCTTGATACTTAAAATGCATACAGTGGATTATAATAATGAAAAAGGATAATTTGAAATCTTGGTTTCAACTCTAAAGGAACTCTTTAAAAAAAAGATTTTAAGTTTTGGAAACCCCAATGAAAAAGTAGCAACTGCACGGTTTCTACTGTCAGATTGGCTCTAAGTGCCAAAAAGTGCTGGAAACGGGGAGATAAGCCTATTTTTGCAACAATGGTTAAAATCTTCAATTTTTCATCACAGATGTGTCCAAGATGCACAAAAGCGCTGGAAACGGTGAGATAAGCCTTTTTTTGCAACTTTGGTTAAAATCTTCAATTTTTCATCACAGATGTGCCCAAGATGCACAAAAGCGCTGGAAACGGTGAGATAAGCCTATTTTTGCAACTTTGGTTAAAATCTTCAATTTTTCATCACAGATGTGCCCAAGATGCGCAAAAGCGCTGGAAACGGTGAGATAAGCCTATTTTTGCAACTTTGGTTAAAATCTTAAATTTTTCATCACAGATGTGCCCACGGTGCGCAAAAGTGCTGGAAACGGTGAGATAAGCCTAATTTTGCAACAATGTTTAAGATTTGGAGGTTTCATAGACTAAAGTTGAAAATCAGTGGTTTGACTGCCATAATGAAATAGGGTCACTAATCAACGTGTTTTCTCAAAAGGCCTTCAGTCAAATTCCTTGATACTTAAAATGCATACAGTGGATTATAATAATGAAAAAGGATAATTTGAAATCTTGGTTTCAACTCTAAAGGAACTCTTTAAAAAAAAGATTTTAAGTTTTGGAAACCCCAATGAAAAAGTAGCAACTGCACGGTTTCTACTGTCAGATTGGCTCTAAGTGCCAAAAAGTGCTGGAAACGGGGAGATAAGCCTATTTTTGCAACAATGGTTAAAATCTTCAATTTTTCATCACAGATGTGTCCAAGATGCACAAAAGCGCTGGAAACGGTGAGATAAGCCTATTTTTGCAACTTTGGTTAAAATCTTCAATTTTTCATCATAGATGTGCCCAAGATGCACAAAAGCGCTGGAAACGGTGAGATAAGCCTATTTTTGCAACTTTGGTTAAAATCTTCAATTTTTCATCACAGATGTGCCCAAGATGCGCAAAAGCTCTGGAAACGGTGAGATAAGCCTATTTTTGCAACTTTGGTTAAAATCTTAAATTTTTCATCACAGATGTGCCCAAGATGCACAAAAGCGCTGGAAACGGTGAGATAAGCCTATTTTTGCAACTTTTGTTAAAATCTTAAATTTTTCATCACAGATGTGCCAAAGATGCCCAAAAGCGCTGGAAACGGTGAGATAAGCCTATTTTTGCAACTTTGGTTAAAATCTTCATTTTTTCATCACAGATATGCCCAAGGTGCACAAAAGTGCTGGAAACGGTGAGATAAGCCTAATTTTGCAACAATGTTTAAGGTTTGGAGGTTTCATAGACTAAAGTTGAAAATCAGTGGTTTGACTGCCATAATGAAATAGGGTCACTAATCAACGTGTTTTCTCAAAAGGCCTTCAGTCAAATTCCTTGATACTTAAAATTTATACAGTGGATTATAATAATGAAAAAGGATAATTTGAAATCTTGGTTTCAACTCTAAAGGAACTCTTTAAAAAAAAGATTTTAAGTTTTGGAAACCCCAATGAAAAAGTAGCAACTGCACGGTTTCTACTGTCAGATTGGCTCTAAGTGCCAAAAAGTGCTGGAAACGGGGAGATAAGCCTATTTTTGCAACAATGGTTAAAATCTTCAATTTTTCATCACAGATGTGTCCAAGATGCACAAAAGCGCTGGAAACGGTGAGATAAGCCTATTTTTGCAACTTTGGTTAAAATCTTCAATTTTTCATCACAGATGTGCCCAAGATGCACAAAAGCGCTGGAAACGGTGAGATAAGCCTATTTTTGCAACTTTGGTTAAAATCTTCAATTTTTCATCACAGATGTGCCCAAGATGCGCAAAAGCTCTGGAAACGGTGAGATAAGCCTATTTTTGCAACTTTGGTTAAAATCTTAAATTTTTCATCACAGATGTGCCCAAGATGCCCAAAAGCGCTGGAAACGGTGAGATAAGCCTATTTTTGCAACTTTGGTTAAAATCTTCATTTTTTCATCACAGATATGCCCAAGGTGCACAAAAGTGCTGGAAACGGTGAGATAAGCCTAATTTTGCAACAATGTTTAAGGTTTGGAGGTTTCATAGACTAAAGTTGAAAATCAGTGGTTTGACTGCCATAATGAAATAGGGTCACTAATCAACGTGTTTTCTCAAAAGGCCTTCAGTCAAATTCCTTGATACTTAAAATGCATACAGTGGATTATAATAATGAAAAAGGATAATTTGAAATCTTGGTTTCAACTCTAAAGGAACTCTTTAAAAAAAAGATTTTAAGTTTTGGAAACCCCAATGAAAAAGTAGCAACTGCACGGTTTCTACTGTCAGATTGGCTCTAAGTGCCAAAAAGTGCTGGAAACGGGGAGATAAGCCTATTTTTGCAACAATGGTTAAAATCTTCAATTTTTCATCACAGATGTGTCCAAGATGCACAAAAGCGCTGGAAACGGTGAGATAAGCCTATTTTTGCAACTTTGGTTAAAATCTTCAATTTTTCATCACAGATGTGCCCAAGATGCACAAAAGCGCTGGAAACGGTGAGATAAGCCTATTTTTGCAACTTTGGTTAAAATCTTCAATTTTTCATCACAGATGTGCCCAAGATGCACAAAAGCGCTGGAAACGGTGAGATAAGCCTATTTTTGCAACTTTGGTTAAAATCTTCAATTTTTCATCACAGATGTGCCCAAGATGCGCAAAAGCGCTGGAAACGGTGAGATAAGCCTATTTTTGCAACTTTGGTTAAAATCTTAAATTTTTCATCACAGATGTGCCCAAGGTGCGCAAAAGTGCTGGAAACGGTGAGATAAGCCTAATTTTGCAACAATGTTTAAGGTTTGGAGGTTTCATAGACTAAAGTTGAAAATCAGTGGTTTGACTGCCATAATGAAATAGGGTCACTAATCAACGTGTTTTCTCAAAAGGCCTTCAGTCAAATTCCTTGATACTTAAAATGCATACAGTGGATTATAATAATGAAAAAGGATAATTTGAAATCTTGGTTTCAACTCTAAAGGAACTCTTTAAAAAAAAGATTTTAAGTTTTGGAAACCCCAATGAAAAAGCAGCAACTGCACGGTTTCTACTGTCAGATTGGCTCTAAGTGCCAAAAAGTGCTGGAAACGGGGAGATAAGCCTATTTTTGCAACAATGGTTAAAATCTTCAATTTTTCATCACAGATGTGCCCAAGATGCACAAAAGCGCTGGAAACGGTGAGATAAGCCTATTTTTGCAACTTTGGTTAAAATCTTCAATTTTTCATCACAGATGTGCCCAAGATGCGCAAAAGCTCTGGAAACGGTGAGATAAGCCTATTTTTGCAACTTTGGTTAAAATCTTCATTTTTTCATCACAGATGTGCCCAAGATGCACAAAAGCGCTGGAAACGGTGAGATAAGCCTATTTTTGCAACTTTGGTTAAAATCTTCATTTTTTCATCACAGATATGCCCAAGGTGCACAAAAGTGCTGGAAACGGTGAGATAAGCCTAATTTTGCAACAATGTTTAAGGTTTGGAGGTTTCATAGACTAAAGTTGAAAATCAGTTGTTTGACTGCCATAATGAAATAGGGTCACTAATCAATGTGTTTTCTCAAAAGGCCTTCAGTCAAATTCCTTGATACTTAAAATGCATACATTGGATTATAATAATGAAAAAGGATAATTTGAAATCTTGGTTTCAACTCTAAAGGAACTCTTTAAAAAAAAGATTTTAAGTTTTGGAAACCCCAATGAAAAAGTAGCAACTGCACGGTTTCTACTGTCAGATTGGCTCTAAGTGCCAAAAAGTGCTGGAAACGGGGAGATAAGCCTATTTTTGCAACTTTGGTTAAAATCTTAAATTTTTCATCACAGATGTGCCCAAGATGCCCAAAAGCGCTGGAAACGGTGAGATAAGCCTATTTTTGCAACTTTGGTTAAAATCTTCAATTTTTCATCACAGATGTGCCCAAGATGCACAAAAGCGCTGGAAACGGTGAGATAAGCCTATTTTTGCAACTTTGGTTAAAATCTTCAATTTTTCATCACAGATGTGCCCAAGATGCGCAAAAGCGCTGGAAACGGTGAGATAAGCCTATTTTTGCAACTTTGGTTAAAATCTTAAATTTTTCATCACAGATGTGCCCAAGGTGCGCAAAAGTGCTGGAAACGGTGAGATAAGCCTAATTTTGCAACAATGTTTAAGGTTTGGAGGTTTCATAGACTAAAGTTGAAAATCAGTGGTTTGACTGCCATAATGAAATAGGGTCACTAATCAACGTGTTTTCTCAAAAGGCCTTCAGTCAAATTCCTTGATACTTAAAATGCATACAGTGGATTATAATAATGAAAAAGGATAATTTGAAATCTTGGTTTCAACTCTAAAGGAACTCTTTAAAAAAAAGATTTTAAGTTTTGGAAACCCCAATGAAAAAGTAGCAACTGCACGGTTTCTACTGTCAGATTGGCTCTAAGTGCCAAAATGTGCTGGAAACGGGGAGATAAGCCTATTTTTGCAACAATGGTTAAAATCTTCAATTTTTCATCACAGATGTGCCCAAGATGCACAAAAGCGCTGGAAACGGTGAGATAAGCCTATTTTTGCAACTTTTGTTAAAATCTTAAATTTTTCATCACAGATGTGCCCAAGATGCCCAAAAGCGCTGGAAACGGTGAGATAAGCCTATTTTTGCAACTTTTGTTAAAATCTTAAATTTTTCATCACAGATATGCCCAAGGTGCGCAAAAGTGCTGGAAACGGTGAGATAAGCCTAATTTTGCAACAATGTTTAAGGTTTGGAGGTTTCATAGACTAAAGTTGAAAATCAGTGGTTTGACTGCCATAATGAAATAGGGTCACTAATCAACGTGTTTTCTCAAAAGGCCTTCAGTCAAATTCCTTGATACTTAAAATGCATACAGTGGATTATAATAATGAAAAAGGATAATTTGAAATCTTGGTTTCAACTCTAAAGGAACTCTTTAAAAAAAAGATTTTAAGTTTTGGAAACCCCAATGAAAAAGTAGCAACTGCACGGTTTCTACTGTCAGATTGGCTCTAAGTGCCAAAAAGTGCTGGAAACGGGGAGATAAGCCTATTTTTGCAACAATGGTTAAAATCTTCAATTTTTCATCACAGATGTGTCCAAGATGCACAAAAGCGCTGGAAACGGTGAGATAAGCCTTTTTTTGCAACTTTGGTTAAAATCTTCAATTTTTCATCACAGATGTGCCCAAGATGCACAAAAGCGCTGGAAACGGTGAGATAAGCCTATTTTTGCAACTTTGGTTAAAATCTTCAATTTTTCATCACAGATGTGCCCAAGATGCGCAAAAGCGCTGGAAACGGTGAGATAAGCCTATTTTTGCAACTTTGGTTAAAATCTTAAATTTTTCATCACAGATGTGCCCACGGTGCGCAAAAGTGCTGGAAACGGTGAGATAAGCCTAATTTTGCAACAATGTTTAAGATTTGGAGGTTTCATAGACTAAAGTTGAAAATCAGTGGTTTGACTGCCATAATGAAATAGGGTCACTAATCAACGTGTTTTCTCAAAAGGCCTTCAGTCAAATTCCTTGATACTTAAAATGCATACAGTGGATTATAATAATGAAAAAGGATAATTTGAAATCTTGGTTTCAACTCTAAAGGAACTCTTTAAAAAAAAGATTTTAAGTTTTGGAAACCCCAATGAAAAAGTAGCAACTGCACGGTTTCTACTGTCAGATTGGCTCTAAGTGCCAAAAAGTGCTGGAAACGGGGAGATAAGCCTATTTTTGCAACAATGGTTAAAATCTTCAATTTTTCATCACAGATGTGTCCAAGATGCACAAAAGCGCTGGAAACGGTGAGATAAGCCTATTTTTGCAACTTTGGTTAAAATCTTCAATTTTTCATCATAGATGTGCCCAAGATGCACAAAAGCGCTGGAAACGGTGAGATAAGCCTATTTTTGCAACTTTGGTTAAAATCTTCAATTTTTCATCACAGATGTGCCCAAGATGCGCAAAAGCTCTGGAAACGGTGAGATAAGCCTATTTTTGCAACTTTGGTTAAAATCTTAAATTTTTCATCACAGATGTGCCCAAGATGCCCAAAAGCGCTGGAAACGGTGAGATAAGCCTATTTTTGCAACTTTGGTTAAAATCTTCAATTTTTCATCACAGATGTGCCCAAGATGCGCAAAAGCGCTGGAAACGGTGAGATAAGCCTATTTTTGCAACTTTGGTTAAAATCTTCAATTTTTCATCACAGATGTGTCCAAGATGCACAAAAGCGCTGGAAACGGTGAGATAAGCCTATTTTTGCAACTTTGGTTAAAATCTTCAATTTTTCATCACAGATGTGCCCAAGATGCGCAAAAGCGCTGGAAACGGTGAGATAAGCCTATTTTTGCAACTTTGGTTAAAATCTTCAATTTTTCATCACAGATGTGCCCAAGATGCCCAAAAGCGCTGGAAACGGTGAGATAAGCCTAATTTTGCAACAATGTTTAAGGTTTGGAGGTTTCATAGACTAAAGTTGAAAATCAGTGGTTTGACTGCCGTAATGAAATAGGGTCACTAATCAACGTGTTTTCTCAAAAGGCCTTCAGTCAAATTCCTTGATACTTAAAATGCATACAGTGGATTATAATAATGAAAAAGGATAATTTGAAATCTTGGTTTCAACTCTAAAGGAACTCTTTAAAAAAAAGATTTTAAGTTTTGGAAACCCCAATGAAAAAGTAGCAACTGCACGGTTTCTACTGTCAGATTGGCTCTAAGTGCCAAAAAGTGCTGGAAACGGGGAGATAAGCCTATTTTTGCAACAATGGTTAAAATCTTCAATTTTTCATCACAGATGTGTCCAAGATGCACAAAAGCGCTGGAAAAGGTGAGATAAGCCTATTTTTGCAACTTTGGTTAAAATCTTCAATTTTTCATCACAGATGTGCCCAAGATGCACAAAAGCGCTGGAAACGGTGAGATAAGCCTATTTTTGCAACAATGGTTAAAATCTTCAATTTTTCATCACAGATGTGTCCAAGATGCACAAAAGCGCTGGAAACGGTGAGATAAGCCTATTTTTGCAACTTTGGTTAAAATCTTCAATTTTTCATCACAGATGTGCCCAAGATGCACAAAAGCGCTGGAAACGGTGAGATAAGCCTATTTTTGCAACTTTGGTTAAAATCTTAAATTTTTCATCACAGATGTGCCCAAGATGCCCAAAAGCGCTGGAAACGGTGAGATAAGCCTATTTTTGCAACTTTGGTTAAAATCTTCAATTTTTCATCACAGATGTGCGCAAGATGCACAAAAGCGCTGGAAACGGTGAGATAAGCCTATTTTTGCAACTTTGGTTAAAATCTTCAATTTTTCATCACAGATGTGCCCAAGGTGCGCAAAAGTGCTGGAAACGGTGAGATAAGCCTAATTTTGCAACAATGTTTAAGGTTTGGAGGTTTCATAGACTAAAGTTGAAAATCAGTGGTTTGACTGCCATAATGAAATAGGGTCACTAATCAACGTGTTTTCTCAAAAGGCCTTCAGTCAAATTCCTTGATACGTAAAATGCATACAGTGGATTATAATAATGAAAAAGGATAATTTGAAATCTTGGTTTCAACTCTAAAGGAACTCTTTAAAAAAAAGATTTTAAGTTTTGGAAACCCCAATGAAAAAGTAGCAACTGCACGGTTTCTACTGTCAGATTGGCTCTAAGTGCCAAAAAGTGCTGGAAACGGGGAGATAAGCCTATTTTTGCAACAATGGTTAAAATCTTCAATTTTTCATCACAGATGTGCCCAAGATGCACAAAAGCGCTGGAAACGGTGAGATAAGCCTATTTTTGCAACAATGGTTAAAATCTTCAATTTTTCATCACAGATGTGCCCAAGATGCACAAAAGCGCTGGAAACGGTGAGATAAGCCTATTTTTGCAACAATGGTTAAAATCTTCAATTTTTCATCACAGATGTGTCCAAGATGCACAAAAGCGCTGGAAACGGTGAGATAAGCCTATTTTTGCAACAATGGTTAAAATCTTCAATTTTTCATCACAGATGGGTCCAAGATGCACAAAAGCGCTGGAAACGGTGAGATAAGCCTATTTTTGCAACTTTGGTTAAAATCTTCAATTTTTCATCACAGATGTGCCCAAGATGCACAAAAGCGCTGGAAACGGTGAGATAAGCCTATTTTTGCAACAATGGTTAAAATCTTCAATTTTTCATCACAGATGTGTCCAAGATGCACAAAAGCGCTGGAAACGGTGAGATAAGCCTATCTTTGCAACTTTGGTTAAAATCTTCAATTTTTCATCACAGATGTGCCCAAGATGCCCAAAAGCGCTGGAAACGGTGAGATAAGCCTATTTTTGCAACTTTGGTTAAAATCTTCAATTTTTCATCACAGATGTGCCCAAGATGCACAAAAGCTCTGGAAACGGTGAGATAAGCCTATTTTTGCAACAATGGTTAAAATCTTCAATTTTTCATCACAGATGTGTCCAAGATGCACAAAAGCGCTGGAAACGGTGAGATAAGCCTATTTTTGCAACTTTGGTTAAAATCTTAAATTTTTCATCACAGATGTGCCCAAGATGCCCAAAATCGCTGGAAACGGTGAGAGAAGCCTATTTTTGCAACTTTGGTTAAAATCTTCAATTTTTCATCACAGATGTGCCCAAGATAGACAAAAGCGCTGGAAACGGTGAGATAAGCCTATTTTTGCAACTTTGGTTAAAATCTTCAATTTTTCATCACAGATGTGCCCAAGATGCGCAAAAGCGCTGGAAACGGTGAGATAAGCCTATTTTTGCAACTTTTGTTAAAATATTAAATTTTTCATCACAGATATGCCCAAGGTGCGCAAAAGTGCTGGAAAGGGTGAGATAAGCCTAATTTTGCAACAATGTTTAAGGTTTGGAGGTTTCATAGACTAAAGTTGAAAATCAGTGGTTTGACTGCCATAATGAAATAGGGTCACTAATCAACGTGTTTTCTCAAAAGACCTTCAGTCAAATTCCTTGCTACTTAAAATGCATACAGTGGATTATAATAATGAAAAAGGATAATTTGAAATCTTGGTTTCAACTCTAAAGGAACTCTTTAAAAAAAAGATTTTAAGTTTTGGAAACCCCAATGAAAAAGTAGCAACTGCACGGTTTCTACTGTCAGATTGGCTCTAAGTGCCAAAAAGTGCTGGAAATGGGGAGATAAGGCTATTTTTGCAACAATGCTTAAAATCTGCAATTTTTCATCACAGATGTGCCCAAGATGCGCAAAAGCGCTGAAAACGGTGAGATAAGCCTATTTTTGCAACTTTGGTTAAAATCTTAAATTTTTCATCACAGATGTGCCCAAGATGCGCAAAAGCGCTGGAAACGGTGAGATAAGCCTATTTTTGCAACTTTGGTTAAAATCTTCATTTTTTCATCACAGATATGCCCAAGGTGCGCAAAAGTGCTGGAAACGGTGAGATAAGCCTAATTTTGCAACAATGTTTAAGGTTTGGAGGTTTCATAGACTAAAGTTGAAAATCAGTGGTTTGACTGCCATAATGAAATAGGGTCACTAATCAACGTGTTTTCTCAAAAGGCCTTCAGTCAAATTCCTTGATACTTAAAATGCATACAGTGGATTATAATAATGAAAAAGGATAATTTGAAATCTTGGTTTCAACTCTAAAGGAACTCTTTAAAAAAAAGATTTTAAGTTTTGGAAACCCCAATGAAAAAGTAGCAACTGCACGGTTTCCACTGTCAGATTGGCTCTAAGTGCCAAAAAGTGCTGGAAACGGGGAGATAAGCCTATTTTTGCAACAATGGTTAAAATCTTCAATTTTTCATCACAGATGTGCCCAAGATGCACAAAAGCGCTGGAAACGGTGAGATAAGCCTATTTTTGCAGCAATGGTTAAAATCTTCAATTTTTCATCACAGATGTGTCCAAGATGCACAAAAGCGTTGGAAACGGTGAGATAAGCCTATTTTTGCAACTTTGGTTAAAATCTTCAATTTTTCATCACAGATGTGCCCAAGATGCACAAAAGCGCTGGAAACGGTGAGATAAGCCTATTTTTGCAACTTTGGTTAAAATCTTCAATTTTTCATCACAGATGTGCCCAAGATGCCCAAAAGCGCTGGAAACGGTGAGATAAGCCTATTTTTGCAACTTTGGTTAAAATCTTCAATTTTTCATCACAGATGTGCCCAAGATGCGCAAAAGCGCTGAAAACGGTGAGATAAGCCTATTTTTGCAACTTTGGTTAAAATCTTAAATTTTTCATCACAGATGTGCCCAAGATGCGCAAAAGCGCTGGAAACGGTGAGATAAGCCTATTTTTGCAACTTTGGTTAAAATCTTCATTTTTTCATCACAGATATGCCCAAGGTGCGCAAAAGTGCTGGAAACGGTGAGATAAGCCTAATTTTGCAACAATGTTTAAGGTTTGGAGGTTTCATAGACTAAAGTTGAAAATCAGTGGTTTGACTGCCATAATGAAATAGGGTCACTAATCAACGTGTTTTCTCAAAAGGCCTTCAGTCAAATTCCTTGATACTTAAAATGCATACAGTGGATTATAATAATGAAAAAGGATAATTTGAAATCTTGGTTTCAACTCTAAAGGAACTCTTTAAAAAAAAGATTTTAAGTTTTGGAAACCCCAATGAAAAAGTAGCAACTGCACGGTTTCCACTGTCAGATTGGCTCTAAGTGCCAAAAAGTGCTGGAAACGGGGAGATAAGCCTATTTTTGCAACAATGGTTAAAATCTTCAATTTTTCATCACAGATGTGTCCAAGATGCACAAAAGCGCTGGAAAAGGTGAGATAAGCCTATTTTTGCAGCTTTGGTTAAAATCTTCAATTTTTCATCACAGATGTGCCCAAGATGCACAAAAGCGCTGGAAACGGTGAGATAAGCCTATTTTTGCAACAATGGTTAAAATCTTCAATTTTTCATCACAGATGTGTCCAAGATGCACAAAAGCGCTGGAAACGGTGAGATAAGCCTATTTTTGCAACTTTGGTTAAAATCTTCAATTTTTCATCACAGATGTGCCCAAGATGCACAAAAGCGCTGGAAACGGTGAGATAAGCCTATTTTTGCAACTTTGGTTAAAATCTTCAATTTTTCATCACAGATGTGCCCAAGATGCCCAAAAGCGCTGGAAACGGTGAGATAAGCCTATTTTTGCAACTTTGGTTAAAATCTTCAATTTTTCATCACAGATGTGCCCAAGATGCACAAAAGCGCTGGAAACGGTGAGATAAGCCTATTTTTGCAACTTTGGTTAAAATCTTCAATTTTTCATCACAGATGTGCCCAAGGTGCGCAAAAGTGCTGGAAACGGTGAGATAAGCCTAATTTTGCAACAATGTTTAAGGTTTGGAGGTTTCATAGACTAAAGTTGAAAATCAGTGGTTTGACTGCCATAATGAAATAGGGTCACTAATCAACGTGTTTTCTCAAAAGGCCTTCAGTCAAATTCCTTGATACTTAAAATGCATACAGTGGATTATAATAATGAAAAAGGATAATTTGAAATCTTGGTTTCAACTCTAAAGGAACTCTTTAAAAAAAAGATTTTAAGTTTTGGAAACCCCAATGAAAAAGTAGCAACTGCACGGTTTCTACTGTCAGATTGGCTCTAAGTGCCAAAAAGTGCTGGAAACGGGGAGATAAGCCTATTTTTGCAACAATGGTTAAAATCTTCAATTTTTCATCAGAGATGTGCCCAAGATGCACAAAAGCGCTGGAAACGGTGAGATAAGCCTATTTTTGCAACAATGGTTAAAATCTTAAATTTTTCATCACAGATGTGCCCAAGATGCACAAAAGCGCTGGAAACGGTGAGATAAGCCTATTTTTGCAACTTTGGTTAAAATCTTCAATTTTTCATCACAGATGTGCCCAAGATGCACAAAAGCGCTGGAAACGGTGAGATAAGCCTATTTTTGCAACAATGGTTAAAATCTTCAATTTTTCATCACAGATGGGTCCAAGATGCACAAAAGCGCTGGAAACGGTGAGATAAGCCTATTTTTGCAACTTTGGTTAAAATCTTCAATTTTTCATCACAGATGTGCCCAAGATGCACAAAAGCGCTGGAAACGGTGAGATAAGCCTATTTTTGCAACTTTGGTTAAAATCTTCAATTTTTCATCACAGATGTGCCCAAGATGCGCAAAAGCGCTGGAAACGGTGAGATAAGCCTATTTTTGCAACTTTTGTTAAAATCTTAAATTTTTCATCACAGATATGCCCAAGGTGCGCAAAAGTGCTGGAAAGGGTGAGATAAGCCTAATTTTGCAACAATGTTTAAGGTTTGGAGGTTTCATAGACTAAAGTTGAAAATCAGTGGTTTGACTGCCATAATGAAATAGGGTCACTAATCAACGTGTTTTCTCAAAAGGCCTTCAGTCAAATTCCTTGATACTTAAAATGCATACAGTGGATTATAATAATGAAAAAGGATAATTTGAAATCTTGGTTTCAACTCTAAAGGAACTCTTTAAAAAAAAGATTTTAAGTTTTGGAAACCCCAATGAAAAAGTAGCAACTGCACGGTTTCTACTGTCAGATTGGCTCTAAGTGCCAAAAAGTGCTGGAAACGGGGAGATAAGCCTATTTTTGCAACAATGGTTAAAATCTTCAATTTTTCATCACAGATGTGCCCAAGATGCACAAAAGCGCTGGAAACGGTGAGATAAGCCTATTTTTGCAACAATGGTTAAAATCTTCAATTTTTCATCACAGATGTGCCCAAGATGCACAAAAGCGCTGGAAACGGTGAGATAAGCCTATTTTTGCAACAATGGTTAAAATCTTCAATTTTTCATCACAGATGTGTCCAAGATGCACAAAAGCGCTGGAAACGGTGAGATAAGCCTATTTTTGCAACAATGGTTAAAATCTTCAATTTTTCATCACAGATGTGTCCAAGATGCACAAAAGCGCTGGAAACGGTGAGATAAGCCTATTTTTGCAACAATGGTTAAAATCTTCAATTTTTCATCACAGATGTGTCCAAGATGCACAAAAGCGCTGGAAACGGTGAGATAAGCCTATTTTTGCAACTTTGGTTAAAATCTTAAATTTTTCATCACAGATGTGCCCAAGATGCCCAAAAGCGCTGGAAACGGTGAGATAAGCCTATTTTTGCAACTTTGGTTAAAATCTTCAATTTTTCATCACAGATGTGCCCAAGATGCACAAAAGCGCTGGAAACGGTGAGATAAGCCTATTTTTGCAACAATGGTTAAAATCTTCAATTTTTCATCACAGATGGGTCCAAGATGCACAAAAGCGCTGGAAAAGGTGAGATAAGCCTATTTTTGCAACTTTGGTTAAAATCTTCAATTTTTCATCACAGATGTGCCCAAGATGCACAAAAGCGCTGGAAACGGTGAGATAAGCCTATTTTTGCAACTTTGGTTAAAATCTTAAATTTTTCATCACAGATGTGCCCAAGATGCCCAAAAGCGCTGGAAACGGTGAGATAAGCCTATTTTTGCAACTTTGGTTAAAATCTTCAATTTTTCATCACAGATGTGCCCAAGATGCACAAAAGCGCTGGAAACGGTGAGATAAGCCTATTTTTGCAACTTTGGTTAAAATCTTAAATTTTTCATCACAGATGTGCACAAGGTGCGCAAAAGTGCTGGAAACGGTGAGATAAGCCTAATTTTGCAACAATGTTTAAGGTTTGGAGGTTTCATAGACTAAAGTTGAAAATCAGTGGTTTGACTGCCATAATGAAATAGGGTCACTAATCAACGTGTTTTCTCAAAAGGCCTTCAGTCAAATTCCTTGATACTTAAAATGCATACAGTGGATTATAATAATGAAAAAGGATAATTTTAAATCTTGGTTTCAACTCTAAAGGAACTCTTTAAAAAAAAGATTTTAAGTTTTGGAAACCCCAATGAAAAAGTAGCAACTGCACGGTTTCTACTGTCAGATTGGCTCTAAGTGCCAAGAAGTGCTGGAAACGGGGAGATAAGCCTATTTTTGCAACAATGGTTAAAATCTTCAATTTTTCATCACAGATGTGTCCAAGATGCACAAAAGCGCAGGAAACGGTGAGATAAGCCTATTTTTGCAACTTTGGTTACCATCTTCAATTTTTCATCACAGATGTGCCCAAGATGCACAAAAGCGCTGGAAACGGTGAGATAAGCCTATTTTTGCAACTTTGGTTAAAATCTTCAATTTTTCATCACAGATGTGCCCAAGATGCCCAAAAGCGCTGGAAACGGTGAGATAAGCCTATTTTTGCAACTTTGGTTAAAATCTTCATTTTTTCATCACAGATATGCCCAAGGTGCGCAAAAGTGCTGGAAACGGTGAGATAAGCCTAATTTTGCAACAATGTTTAAGGTTTGGAGGTTTCATAGACTAAAGTTGAAAATCAGTGGTTTGACTGCCATAATGAAATAGGGTCACTAATCAACGTGTTTTCTCAAAAGGCCTTCAGTCAAATTCCTTGATACTTAAAATGCATACAGTGGATTATAATAATGAAAAAGGATAATTTGAAATCTTGGTTTCAACTCTAAAGGAACTCTTTAAAAAAAAGATTTTAAGTTTTGGAAACCCCAATGAAAAAGTAGCAACTGCACGGTTTCTACTGTCAGATTGGCTCGAAGTGCCAAAAAGTGCTGGAAACGGGGAGATAAGCCTATTTTTGCAACAATGGTTAAAATCTTCAATTTTTCATCACAGATGTGTCCAAGATGCACAAAAGCGCTGGAAACGGTGAGATAAGCCTATTTTTGCAACTTTGGTTAAAATCTTCAATTTTTCATCACAGATGTGTCCAAGATGCACAAAAGCGCTGGAAACGGTGAGATAAGCCTATTTTTGCAACTTTGGTTAAAATCTTCATTTTTTCATCACAGATATGCCCAAGGTGCACAAAAGCGCTTTAAACGGTGAGATAAGCCTATTTTTGCAACTTTGGTTAAAATCTTCAATTTTTCATCACAGATGTGCCCAAGATGCGCAAAAGCGCTGAAAACGGTGAGATAAGCCTATTTTTGCAACTTTGGTTAAAATCTTAAATTTTTCATCACAGATGTGCCCAAGATGCGCAAAAGCGCTGGAAACGGTGAGATAAGCCTATTTTTGCAACTTTGGTTAAAATCTTCAATTTTTCATCACAGATGTGCCCAAGATGCGCAAAAGCGCTGGAAACGGTGAGATAAGCCTATTTTTGCAACTTTGGTTAAAATCTTCATTTTTTCATCACAGATATGCCCAAGGTGCGCAAAAGTGCTGGAAACGGTGAGATAAGCCTAATTTTGCAAAAATTTTAAGGTTTGGAGGTTTCATAGACTAAAGTTGAAAATCAGTGGTTTGACTGCCATAATGAAATAGGGTCACTAATCAACGTGTTTTCTCAAAAGGCCTTCAGTCAAATTCCTTGATACTTAAAATGCATACAGTGGATTATAATAATGAAAAAGGATAATTTGAAATCTTGGTTTCAACTCTAAAGGAACTCTATAAAAAAAAGATTTTAAGTTTTGGAAACCCCAATGAAAAAGTAGCAACTGCACGGTTTCTACTGTCAGATTGGCTCTAAGTGCCAAAAAGTGCTGGAAACGGGGAGATAAGCCTATTTTTGCAACAATGGTTAAAATCTTCAATTTTTCATCACAGATGTGTCCAAGATGCACAAAAGCGCTGGAAAAGGTGAGATAAGCCTATTTTTGCAACTTTGGTTGAAATCTTCAATTTTTCATCACAAATGTGCCCAAGATGCGCAAAAGCGCTGGAAACGGTGAGATAAGCATATTTTTGCAACTTTGGTTAAAATCTTAAATTTTTCATCACAGATGTGCCCAAGATGCCCAAAAGCGCTGGAAACGGTGAGATAAGCCTATTTTTGCAACTTTGGTTAAAATCTTCAATTTTTCATCACAGATGTGCCCAAGATGCGCAAAAGCGCTGGAAACGGTGAGATAAGCCTATTTTTGCAACTTTGGTTAAAATCTTAAATTTTTCATCACAGATGTGCCCAAGATGCCCAAAAGCGCTGGAAACGGTGAGATAAGCCTAATTTTGCAACAATGTTTAAGGTTTGGAGGTTTCATAGACTAAAGTTGAAAATCAGTGGTTTGACTGCCATAATGAAATAGGGTCACTAATCAACGTGTTTTCTCAAAAGGCCTTCAGTCAAATTCCTTGATACTTAAAATGCATACAGTGGATTATAATAATGAAAAAGGATAATTTGAAATCTTGGTTTCAACTCTAAAGGAACTCTTTAAAAAAAAGATTTTAAGTTTTGGAAACCCCAATGAAAAAGTAGCAACTGCACGGTTTCTACTGTCAGATTGGCTCTAAGTGCCAAAAAGTGCTGGAAACGGGGAGATAAGCCTATTTTTGCAACAATGGTTAAAATCTTCAATTTTTCATCACAAATGTGCCCAAGATGCGCAAAAGCGCTGGAAACGGTGAGATAAGCATATTTTTGCAACTTTGGTTAAAATCTTAAATTTTTCATCACAGATGTGCCCAAGATGCCCAAAAGCGCTGGAAACGGTGAGATAAGCCTATTTTTGCAACTTTGGTTAAAATCTTCAATTTTTCATCACAGATGTGCCCAAGATGCGCAAAAGCGCTGGAAACGGTGAGATAAGCCTATTTTTGCAACTTTGGTTAAAATCTTCAATTTTTCATCACAGATGTGCCCAAGGTGCGCAAAAGTGCTGGAAACGGTGAGATAAGCCTAATTTTGCAACAATGTTTAAGGTTTGGAGGTTTCATAGACTAAAGTTGAAAATCAGTGGTTTGACTGCCATAATGAAATAGGGTCACTAATCAACGTGTTTTCTCAAAAGGCCTTCAGTCAAATTCCTTGATACTTAAAATGCATACAGTGGATTATAATAATGAAAAAGGATAATTTGAAATCTTGGTTTCAACTCTAAAGGAACTCTTTAAAAAAAAGATTTTAAGTTTTGGAAACCCCAATGAAAAAGTAGCAACTGCACGGTTTCTACTGTCAGATTGGCTCTAAGTGCCAAAAAGTGCTGGAAACGGGGAGATAAGCCTATTTTTGCAACAATGGTTAAAATCTTCAATTTTTCATCAGAGATGTGCCCAAGATGCACAAAAGCGCTGGAAACGGTGAGATAAGCCTATTTTTGCAACAATGGTTAAAATCTTCAATTTTTCATCACAGATGTGCCCAAGATGCACAAAAGCGCTGGAAACGGTGAGATAAGCCTATTTTTGCAACAATGGTTAAAATCTTCAATTTTTCATCACAGATGTGTCCAAGATGCACAAAAGCGCTGGAAACGGTGAGATAAGCCTATTTTTGCAACAATGGTTAAAATCTTCAATTTTTCATCACAGATGTGTCCAAGATGCACAAAAGCGCTGGAAACGGTGAGATAAGCCTATTTTTGCAACTTTGGTTAAAATCTTCAATTTTTCATCACAGATGTGCCCAAGATGCACAAAAGCGCTGGAAACGGTGAGATAAGCCTATTTTTGCAACAATGGTTAAAATCTTCGATTTTTCATCACAGATGTGTCCAAGATGCACAAAAGCGCTGGAAACGGTGAGATAAGCCTATCTTTGCAACTTTGGTTAAAATCTTCAATTTTTCATCACAGATGTGCCCAAGATGCCCAAAAGCGCTGGAAACGGTGAGATAAGCCTATTTTTGCAACTTTGGTTAAAATCTTCAATTTTTCATCACAGATGTGCCCAAGATGCACAAAAGCGCTGGAAACGGTGAGATAAGCCTATTTTTGCAACAATGGTTAAAATCTTCGATTTTTCATCACAGATGTGTCCAAGATGCACAAAAGCGCTGGAAACGGTAAGATAAGCCTATCTTTGCAACTTTGGTTAAAATCTTCAATTTTTCATCACAGATGTGCCCAAGATGCCCAAAAGCGCTGGAAACGGTGAGATAAGCCTATTTTTGCAACTTTGGTTAAAATCTTCAATTTTTCATCACAGATGTGCCCAAGATGCCCAAAAGCGCTGGAAACGGTGAGATAAGCCTATTTTTGCAACTTTGGTTAAAATCTTCAATTTTTCATCACAGATGTGTCCAAGATGCACAAAAGCGCTGGAAACGGTGAGATAAGCCTATTTTTGCAACTTTGGTTAAAATCATCAATTTTTCATCACAGATGTGCCCAAGATGCACAAAAGCGCTGGAAACGGTGAGATAAGCCTATTTTTGCAACTTTGGTTAAAATCTTCAATTTTTCATCACAGATGTGCCCAAGATGCCCAAAAGCGCTGGAAACGGTGAGATAAGCCTATTTTTGCAACTTTGGTTAAAATCTTCAATTTTTCATCACAGATGTGCCCAAGATGCACAAAAGCGCTGGAAACGGTGAGATAAGCCTATTTTTGCAACTTTGGTTAAAATCTTCAATTTTTCATCACAGATGTGCCCAAGGTGCGCAAAAGTGCTGGAAACGGTGAGATAAGCCTAATTTTGCAACAATGTTTAAGGTTTGGAGGTTTCATAGACTAAAGTTGAAAATCAGTGGTTTGACTGCCATAATGAAATAGGGTCACTAATCAACGTGTTTTCTCAAAAGGCCTTCAGTCAAATTCCTTGATACTTAAAATGCATACAGTGGATTATAATAATGAAAAAGGATAATTTGAAATCTTGGTTTCAACTCTAAAGGAACTCTTTAAAAAAAAGATTTTAAGTTTTGGAAACCCCAATGAAAAAGTAGCAACTGCACGGTTTCTACTGTCAGATTGGCTCTAAGTGCCAAAAAGTGCTGGAAACGGGGAGATAAGCCTATTTTTGCAACAATGGTTAAAATCTTCAATTTTTCATCAGAGATGTGCCCAAGATGCACAAAAGCGCTGGAAACGGTGAGATAAGCCTATTTTTGCAACAATGGTTAAAATCTTCAATTTTTCATCACAGATGTGCCCAAGATGCACAAAAGCGCTGGAAACGGTGAGATAAGCCTATTTTTGCAACAATGGTTAAAATCTTCAATTTTTCATCACAGATGTGTCCAAGATGCACAAAAGCGCTGGAAACGGTGAGATAAGCCTATTTTTGCAACAATGGTTAAAATCTTCAATTTTTCATCACAGATGTGTCCAAGATGCACAAAAGCGCTGGAAACGGTGAGATAAGCCTATTTTTGCAACTTTGGTTAAAATCTTCAATTTTTCATCACAGATGTGCCCAAGATGCACAAAAGCGCTGGAAACGGTGAGATAAGCCTATTTTTGCAACAATGGTTAAAATCTTCGATTTTTCATCACAGATGTGTCCAAGATGCACAAAAGCGCTGGAAACGGTGAGATAAGCCTATCTTTGCAACTTTGGTTAAAATCTTCAATTTTTCATCACAGATGTGCCCAAGATGCCCAAAAGCGCTGGAAACGGTGAGATAAGCCTATTTTTGCAACTTTGGTTAAAATCTTCAATTTTTCATCACAGATGTGCCCAAGATGCACAAAAGCGCTGGAAACGGTGAGATAAGCCTATTTTTGCAACTTTGGTTAAAATCTTCAATTTTTCATCACAGATGTGCCCAAGGTGCGCAAAAGTGCTGGAAACGGTGAGATAAGCCTAATTTTGCAACAATGTTTAAGGTTTGGAGGTTTCATAGACTAAAGTTGAAAATCAGTGGTTTGACTGCCATAATGAAATAGGGTCACTAATCAACGTGTTTTCTCAAAAGGCCTTCAGTCAAATTCCTTGATACTTAAAATGCATACAGTGGATTATAATAATGAAAAAGGATAATTTGAAATCTTGGTTTCAACTCTAAAGGAACTCTTTAAAAAAAAGATTTTAAGTTTTGGAAACCCCAATGAAAAAGTAGCAACTGCACGGTTTCTACTGTCAGATTGGCTCTAAGTGCCAAAAAGTGCTGGAAACGGGGAGATAAGCCTATTTTTGCAACAATGGTTAAAATCTTCAATTTTTCATCAGAGATGTGCCCAAGATGCACAAAAGCGCTGGAAACGGTGAGATAAGCCTATTTTTGCAACAATGGTTAAAATCTTCAATTTTTCATCACAGATGTGCCCAAGATGCACAAAAGCGCTGGAAACGGTGAGATAAGCCTATTTTTGCAACAATGGTTAAAATCTTCAATTTTTCATCACAGATGTGTCCAAGATGCACAAAAGCGCTGGAAACGGTGAGATAAGCCTATTTTTGCAACAATGGTTAAAATCTTCAATTTTTCATCACAGATGTGTCCAAGATGCACAAAAGCGCTGGAAACGGTGAGATAAGCCTATTTTTGCAACTTTGGTTAAAATCTTCAATTTTTCATCACAGATGTGCCCAAGATGCACAAAAGCGCTGGAAACGGTGAGATAAGCCTATTTTTGCAACAATGGTTAAAATCTTCGATTTTTCATCACAGATGTGTCCAAGATGCACAAAAGCGCTGGAAACGGTGAGATAAGCCTATCTTTGCAACTTTGGTTAAAATCTTCAATTTTTCATCACAGATGTGCCCAAGATGCCCAAAAGCGCTGGAAACGGTGAGATAAGCCTATTTTTGCAACTTTGGTTAAAATCTTCAATTTTTCATCACAGATGTGCCCAAGATGCACAAAAGCGCTGGAAACGGTGAGATAAGCCTATTTTTGCAACAATGGTTAAAATCTTCGATTTTTCATCACAGATGTGTCCAAGATGCACAAAAGCGCTGGAAACGGTGAGATAAGCCTATCTTTGCAACTTTGGTTAAAATCTTCAATTTTTCATCACAGATGTGCCCAAGATGCCCAAAAGCGCTGGAAACGGTGAGATAAGCCTATTTTTGCAACTTTGGTTAAAATCTTCAATTTTTCATCACAGATGTGCCCAAGATGCCCAAAAGCGCTGGAAACGGTGAGATAAGCCTATTTTTGCAACTTTGGTTAAAATCTTCAATTTTTCATCACAGATGTGCCCAAGATGCACAAAAGCGCTGGAAACGGTGAGATAAGCCTATTTTTGCAACAATGGTTAAAATCTTCAATTTTTCATCACAGATGTGTCCAAGATGCACAAAAGCGCTGGAAACGGTGAGATAAGCCTATTTTTGCAACTTTGGTTAAAATCTTAAATTTTTCATCACAGATGTGCCCAAGATGCCCAAAAGCGCTGGAAACGGTGAGATAAGCCTATTTTTGCAACTTTGGTTAAAATCTTCAATTTTTCATCACAGATGTGCCCAAGATGCGCAAAAGCGCTGGAAACGGTGAGATAAGCCTATTTTTGCAACTTTTGTTAAAATCTTAAATTTTTCATCACAGATATGCCCAAGGTGCGCAAAAGTGCTGGAAAGGGTGAGATAAGCCTAATTTTGCAACAATGTTTAAGGTTTGGAGGTTTCATAGACTAAAGTTGAAAATCAGTGGTTTGACTGCCATAATGAAATAGGGTCACTAATCAACGTGTTTTCTCAAAAGGCCTTCAGTCAAATTCCTTGATACTTAAAATGCATACAGTGGATTATAATAATGAAAAAGGATAATTTGAAATCTTGGTTTCAACTCTAAAGGAACTCTTTAAAAAAAAGATTTTAAGTTTTGGAAACCCCAATGAAAAAGTAGCAACTGCACGGTTTCTACTGTCAGATTGGCTCTAAGTGCCAAAAAGTGCTGGAAACGGGGAGATAAGCCTATTTTTGCAACAATGGTTAAAATCTTCAATTTTTCATCACAGATGTGCCCAAGATGCACAAAAGCGCTGGAAACGGTGAGATAAGCCTATTTTTGCAACAATGGTTAAAATCTTCAATTTTTCATCACAGATGTGTCCAAGATGCACAAAAGCGCTGGAAACGGTGAGATAAGCCTATTTTTGCAACAATGGTTAAAATCTTCAATTTTTCATCACAGATGTGTCCAAGATGCACAAAAGCGCTGGAAATGGTGAGATAAGCCTATTTTTGCAACTTTGGTTAAAATCTTCAATTTTTCTTCACAGATGTGCCCAAGATGCACAAAAGCGCTGGAAACGGTGAGATAAGCCTATTTTTGCAACAATGGTTAAAATCTTCAATTTTTCATCACAGATGTGTCCAAGATGCACAAAAGCGCTGGAAACGGTGAGATAAGCCTATCTTTGCAACTTTGGTTAAAATCTTCAATTTTTCATCACAGATGTGCCCAAGATGCCCAAAAGCGCTGGAAACGGTGAGATAAGCCTATTTTTGCAACTTTGGTTAAAATCTTCAATTTTTCATCACAGATGTGCCCAAGATGCACAAAAGCGCTGGAAACGGTGAGATAAGCCTATTTTTGCAACAATGGTTAAAATCTTCAATTTTTCATCACAGATGTGTCCAAGATGCACAAAAGCGCTGGAAACGGTGAGATAAGCCTATTTTTGCAACTTTGGTTAAAATCTTAAATTTTTCATCACAGATGTGCCCAAGATGCCCAAAAGCGCTGGAAACGGTGAGATAAGCCTATTTTTGCAACTTTGGTTAAAATCTTCAATTTTTCATCACAGATGTGCCCAAGATGCGCAAAAGCGCTGGAAACGGTGAGATAAGCCTATTTTTGCAACTTTTGTTAAAATCTTAAATTTTTCATCACAGATATGCCCAAGGTGCGCAAAAGTGCTGGAAAGGGTGAGATAAGCCTAATTTTGCAACAATGTTTAAGGTTTGGAGGTTTCATAGACTAAAGTTGAAAATCAGTGGTTTGACTGCCATAATGAAATAGGGTCACTAATCAACGTGTTTTCTCAAAAGGCCTTCAGTCAAATTCCTTGATACTTAAAATGCATACAGTGGATTATAATAATGAAAAAGGATAATTTGAAATCTTGGTTTCAACTCTAAAGGAACTCTTTAAAAAAAAGATTTTAAGTTTTGGAAACCGCAATGAAAAAGTAGCAACTGCACGGTTTCTACTGTCAGATTGGCTCTAAGTGCCAAAAAGTGCTGGAAACGGGGAGATAAGCCTATTTTTGCAACAATGGTTAAAATCTTCAATTTTTCATCACAGATGTGCCCAAGATGCACAAAAGCGCTGGAAACGGTGAGATAAGCCTATTTTTGCAACAATGGTTAAAATCTTCAATTTTTCATCACAGATGTGTCCAAGATGCACAAAAGCGCTGGAAACGGTGAGATAAGCCTATTTTTGCAACTTTGGTTAAAATCTTCAATTTTTCATCACAGATGTGTCCAAGATGCACAAAAGCGCTGGAAACGGTGAGATAAGCCTATTTTTGCAACTTTGGTTAAAATCTTCAATTTTTCATCACAGATGTGCCCAAGATGCACAAAAGCGCTGGAAACGGTGAGATAAGCCTATTTTTGCAACTTTGGTTAAAATCTTCAATTTTTCATCACAGATGTGCCCAAGATGCCCAAAAGCGCTGGAAACGGTGAGATAAGCCTATTTTTGCAACTTTGGTTAAAATCTTCAATTTTTCATCACAGATGTGCCCAAGATGCACAAAAGCGCTGGAAACGGTGAGATAAGCCTAATTTTGCAACAATGTTTAAGGTTTGGAGGTTTCATAGACTAAAGTTGAAAATCAGTGGTTTGACTGCCATAATGAAATAGGGTCACTAATCAACGTGTTTTCTCAAAAGGCCTTCAGTCAAATTCCTTGATACTTAAAATGCATACAGTGGATTATAATAATGAAAAAGGATAATTTGAAATCTTGGTTTCAACTCTAAAGGAACTCTTTAAAAAAAAGATTTTAAGTTTTGGAAACCCCAATGAAAAAGTAGCAACTGCACGGTTTCTACTGTCAGATTGGCTCTAAGTGCCAAAAAGTGCTGGAAACGGGGAGATAAGCCTATTTTTGCAACAATGGTTAAAATCTTCAATTTTTCATCAGAGATGTGCCCAAGATGCACAAAAGCGCTGGAAACGGTGAGATAAGCCTATTTTTGCAACAATGGTTAAAATCTTCAATTTTTCATCACAGATGTGCCCAAGATGCACAAAAGCGCTGGAAACGGTGAGATAAGCCTATTTTTGCAACAATGGTTAAAATCTTCAATTTTTCATCACAGATGTGTCCAAGATGCACAAAAGCGCTGGAAACGGTGAGATAAGCCTATTTTTGCAACAATGGTTAAAATCTTCAATTTTTCATCACAGATGTGTCCAAGATGCACAAAAGCGCTGGAAACGGTGAGATAAGCCTATTTTTGCAACTTTGGTTAAAATCTTCAATTTTTCATCACAGATGTGCCCAAGATGCACAAAAGCGCTGGAAACGGTGAGATAAGCCTATTTTTGCAACAATGGTTAAAATCTTCGATTTTTCATCACAGATGTGTCCAAGATGCACAAAAGCGCTGGAAACGGTGAGATAAGCCTATCTTTGCAACTTTGGTTAAAATCTTCAATTTTTCATCACAGATGTGCCCAAGATGCCCAAAAGCGCTGGAAACGGTGAGATAAGCCTATTTTTGCAACTTTGGTTAAAATCTTCAATTTTTCATCACAGATGTGCCCAAGATGCACAAAAGCGCTGGAAACGGTGAGATAAGCCTATTTTTGCAACAATGGTTAAAATCTTCGATTTTTCATCACAGATGTGTCCAAGATGCACAAAAGCGCTGGAAACGGTGAGATAAGCCTATCTTTGCAACTTTGGTTAAAATCTTCAATTTTTCATCACAGATGTGCCCAAGATGCCCAAAAGCGCTGGAAACGGTGAGATAAGCCTATTTTTGCAACTTTGGTTAAAATCTTCAATTTTTCATCACAGATGTGCCCAAGATGCCCAAAAGCGCTGGAAACGGTGAGATAAGCCTATTTTTGCAACTTTGGTTAAAATCTTCAATTTTTCATCACAGATGTGCCCAAGATGCACAAAAGCGCTGGAAACGGTGAGATAAGCCTATTTTTGCAACAATGGTTAAAATCTTCAATTTTTCATCACAGATGTGTCCAAGATGCACAAAAGCGCTGGAAACGGTGAGATAAGCCTATTTTTGCAACTTTGGTTAAAATCTTAAATTTTTCATCACAGATGTGCCCAAGATGCCCAAAAGCGCTGGAAACGGTGAGATAAGCCTATTTTTGCAACTTTGGTTAAAATCTTCAATTTTTCATCACAGATGTGCCCAAGATGCACAAAAGCGCTGGAAACGGTGAGATAAGCCTATTTTTGCAACTTTGGTTAAAATCTTCAATTTTTCATCACAGATGTGCCCAAGATGCGCAAAAGCGCTGGAAACGGTGAGATAAGCCTATTTTTGCAACTTTTGTTAAAATCTTAAATTTTTCATCACAGATATGCCCAAGGTGCGCAAAAGTGCTGGAAAGGGTGAGATAAGCCTAATTTTGCAACAATGTTTAAGGTTTGGAGGTTTCATAGACTAAAGTTGAAAATCAGTGGTTTGACTGCCATAATGAAATAGGGTCACTAATCAACGTGTTTTCTCAAAAGGCCTTCAGTCAAATTCCTTGATACTTAAAATGCATACAGTGGATTATAATAATGAAAAAGGATAATTTGAAATCTTGGTTTCAACTCTAAAGGAACTCTTTAAAAAAAAGATTTTAAGTTTTGGAAACCCCAATGAAAAAGTAGCAACTGCACGGTTTCTACTGTCAGATTGGCTCTAAGTGCCAAAAAGTGCTGGAAACGGTGAGATAAGCCTATTTTTGCAACAATGGTTAAAATCTTCAATTTTTCATCACAGATGTGCCCAAGATGCACAAAAGCGCTGGAAACGGTGAGATAAGCCTATTTTTGCAACAATGGTTAAAATCTTCAATTTTTCATCACAGATGTGCCCAAGATGCACAAAAGCGCTGGAAACGGTGAGATAAGCCTATTTTTGCAACAATGGTTAAAATCTTCAATTTTTCATCACAGATGTGTCCAAGATGCACAAAAGCGCTGGAAACGGTGAGATAAGCCTATTTTTGCAACAATGGTTAAAATCTTCAATTTTTCATCACAGATGTGTCCAAGATGCACAAAAGCGCTGGAAATGGTGAGATAAGCCTATTTTTGCAACTTTGGTTAAAATCTTCAATTTTTCTTCACAGATGTGCCCAAGATGCACAAAAGCACTGGAAACGGTGAGATAAGCCTATTTTTGCAACAATGGTTAAAATCTTCAATTTTTCATCACAGATGTGTCCAAGATGCACAAAAGCGCTGGAAACGGTGAGATAAGCCTATTTTTGCAACAATGGTTAAAATCTTCAATTTTTCATCACAGATGTGTCCAAGATGCACAAAAGCGCTGGAAATGGTGAGATAAGCCTATTTTTGCAACTTTGGTTAAAATCTTCAATTTTTCTTCACAGATGTGCCCAAGATGCACAAAAGCACTGGAAACGGTGAGATAAGCCTATTTTTGCAACAATGGTTAAAATCTTCAATTTTTCATCACAGATGTGTCCAAGATGCACAAAAGCGCTGGAAACGGTGAGATAAGCCTATTTTTGCAACTTTGGTTAAAATCTTAAATTTTTCATCACAGATGTGCCCAAGATGCCCAAAAGCGCTGGAAACGGTGAGATAAGCCTATTTTTGCAACTTTGGTTAAAATCTTCAATTTTTCATCACAGATGTGCCCAAGATGCGCAAAAGCGCTGGAAACGGTGAGATAAGCCTATTTTTGCAACTTTTGTTAAAATCTTAAATTTTTCATCACAGATATGCCCAAGGTGCGCAAAAGTGCTGGAAAGGGTGAGATAAGCCTAATTTTGCAACAATGTTTAAGGTTTGGAGGTTTCATAGACTAAAGTTGAAAATCAGTGGTTTGACTGCCATAATGAAATAGGGTCACTAATCAACGTGTTTTCTCAAAAGGCCTTCAGTCAAATTCCTTGATACTTAAAATGCATACAGTGGATTATAATAATGAAAAAGGATAATTTGAAATCTTGGTTTCAACTCTAAAGGAACTCTTTAAAAAAAAGATTTTAAGTTTTGGAAACCGCAATGAAAAAGTAGCAACTGCACGGTTTCTACTGTCAGATTGGCTCTAAGTGCCAAAAAGTGCTGGAAACGGGGAGATAAGCCTATTTTTGCAACAATGGTTAAAATCTTCGATTTTTCATCACAGATGTGCCCAAGATGCACAAAAGCGCTGGAAACGGTGAGATAAGCCTATTTTTGCAACAATGGTTAAAATCTTCGATTTTTCATCACAGATGTGTCCAAGATGCACAAAAGCGCTGGAAACGGTGAGATAAGCCTATTTTTGCAACTTTGGTTAAAATCTTCGATTTTTCATCACTGATGTGCCCAAGATGCACAAAAGCGCTGGAAACGGTGAGATAAGCCTATTTTTGCAACAATGGTTAAAATCTTCAATTTTTCATCACAGATGTGTCCAAGATGCACAAAAGCGCTGGAAACGGTGAGATAAGCCTATTTTTGCAACTTTGGTTAAAATCTTCAATTTTTCATCACAGATGTGCCCAAGATGCACAAAAGCGCTGGAAACGGTGAGATAAGCCTATTTTTGCAACAATGGTTAAAATCTTCAATTTTTCATCACAGATGTGTCCAAGATGCACAAAAGTGCTGGAAACGGTGAGATAAGCCTATTTTTGCAACTTTGGTTAAAATCTTCAATTTTTCATCACAGATGTGTCCAAGATGCACAAAAGCGCTGGAAACGGTGAGATAAGCCTATTTTTGCAACTTTGGTTAAAATCTTCAATTTTTCATCACAGATGTGCCCAAGATGCCCAAAAGCGCTGGAACCGGTGAGATAAGCCTATTTTTGCAACTTTGGTTAAAATCTTCAATTTTTCATCACAGATGTGCCCAAGATGCACAAAAGCGCTGGAAACGGTGAGATAAGCCTATTTTTGCAACTTTGGTTAAAATCTTCAATTTTTCATCACAGATGTGCCCAAGATGCACAAAAGCGCTGGAAACGGTGAGATAAGCCTATTTTTGCAACTTTGGTTAAAATCTTCAATTTTTCATCACAGATGTGCCCAAGATGCACAAAAGCGCTGGAAACGGTGAGATAAGCCTATTTTTGCAACAATGGTTAAAATCTTCAATTTTTCATCACAGATGTGTCCAAGATGCACAAAAGCGCTGGAAACGGTGAGATAAGCCTATTTTTGCAACTTTGGTTAAAATCTTAAATTTTTCATCACAGATGTGCCCAAGATGCCCAAAAGCGCTGGAAACGGTGAGATAAGCCTATTTTTGCAACTTTGGTTAAAATCTTCAATTTTTCATCACAGATGTGCCCAAGATGCACAAAAGCGCTGGAAACGGTGAGATAAGCCTATTTTTGCAACTTTGGTTAAAATCTTCAATTTTTCATCACAGATGTGCCCAAGATGCGCAAAAGCGCTGGAAACGGTGAGATAAGCCTATTTTTGCAACTTTTGTTAAAATCTTAAATTTTTCATCACAGATATGCCCAAGGTGCGCAAAAGTGCTGGAAAGGGTGAGATAAGCCTAATTTTGCAACAATGTTTAAGGTTTGGAGGTTTCATAGACTAAAGTTGAAAATCAGTGGTTTGACTGCCATAATGAAATAGGGTCACTAATCAACGTGTTTTCTCAAAAGGCCTTCAGTCAAATTCCTTGATACTTAAAATGCATACAGTGGATTATAATAATGAAAAAGGATAATTTGAAATCTTGGTTTCAACTCTAAAGGAACTCTTTAAAAAAAAGATTTTAAGTTTTGGAAACCCCAATGAAAAAGTAGCAACTGCACGGTTTCTACTGTCAGATTGGCTCTAAGTGCCAAAAAGTGCTGGAAACGGGGAGATAAGCCTATTTTTGCAACAATGGTTAAAATCTTCAATTTTTCATCACAGATGTGCCCAAGATGCACAAAAGCGCTGGAAACGGTGAGATAAGCCTATTTTTGCAACAATGGTTAAAATCTTCAATTTTTCATCACAGATGTGCCCAAGATGCACAAAAGCGCTGGAAAGGGTGAGATAAGCCTAATTTTGCAACAATGTTTAAGGTTTGGAGGTTTCATAGACTAAAGTTGAAAATCAGTGGTTTGACTGCCATAATGAAATAGGGTCACTAATCAACGTGTTTTCTCAAAAGGCCTTCAGTCAAATTCCTTGATACTTAAAATGCATACAGTGGATTATAATAATGAAAAAGGATAATTTGAAATCTTGGTTTCAACTCTAAAGGAACTCTTTAAAAAAAAGATTTTAAGTTTTGGAAACCGCAATGAAAAAGTAGCAACTGCACGGTTTCTACTGTCAGATTGGCTCTAAGTGCCAAAAAGTGCTGGAAACGGGGAGATAAGCCTATTTTTGCAACAATGGTTAAAATCTTCAATTTTTCATCACAGATGTGCCCAAGATGCACAAAAGCGCTGGAAACGGTGAGATAAGCCTATTTTTGCAACAATGGTTAAAATCTTCAATTTTTCATCACAGATGTGCCCAAGATGCACAAAAGCGCTGGAAAGGGTGAGATAAGCCTAATTTTGCAACAATGTTTAAGGTTTGGAGGTTTCATAGACTAAAGTTGAAAATCAGTGGTTTGACTGCCATAATGAAATAGGGTCACTAATCAACGTGTTTTCTCAAAAGGCCTTCAGTCAAATTCCTTGATACTTAAAATGCATACAGTGGATTATAATAATGAAAAAGGATAATTTGAAATCTTGGTTTCAACTCTAAAGGAACTCTTTAAAAAAAAGATTTTAAGTTTTGGAAACCGCAATGAAAAAGTAGCAACTGCACGGTTTCTACTGTCAGATTGGCTCTAAGTGCCAAAAAGTGCTGGAAACGGGGAGATAAGCCTATTTTTGCAACAATGGTTAAAATCTTCGATTTTTCATCACAGATGTGCCCAAGATGCACAAAAGCGCTGGAAACGGTGAGATAAGCCTATTTTTGCAACAATGGTTAAAATCTTCGATTTTTCATCACAGATGTGTCCAAGATGCACAAAAGCGCTGGAAACGGTGAGATAAGCCTATTTTTGCAACTTTGGTTAAAATCTTCAATTTTTCATCACAGATGTGTCCAAGATGCACAAAAGCGCTGGAAACGGTGAGATAAGCCTATTTTTGCAACTTTGGTTAAAATCTTCAATTTTTCATCACAGATGTGCCCAAGATGCACAAAAGCGCTGGAAACGGTGAGATAAGCCTATTTTTGCAACAATGGTTAAAATCTTCAATTTTTCATCACAGATGTGTCCAAGATGCACAAAAGTGCTGGAAACGGTGAGATAAGCCTATTTTTGCAACTTTGGTTAAAATCTTCAATTTTTCATCACAGATGTGTCCAAGATGCACAAAAGCGCTGGAAACGGTGAGATAAGCCTATTTTTGCAACTTTGGTTAAAATCTTCAATTTTTCATCACAGATGTGCCCAAGATGCCCAAAAGCGCTGGAACCGGTGAGATAAGCCTATTTTTGCAACTTTGGTTAAAATCTTCAATTTTTCATCACAGATGTGCCCAAGATGCACAAAAGCGCTGGAAACGGTGAGATAAGCCTATTTTTGCAACTTTGGTTAAAATCTTCAATTTTTCATCACAGATGTGCCCAAGATGCACAAAAGCGCTGGAAACGGTGAGATAAGCCTATTTTTGCAACTTTGGTTAAAATCTTCAATTTTTCATCACAGATGTGCCCAAGATGCACAAAAGCGCTGGAAACGGTGAGATAAGCCTATTTTTGCAACAATGGTTAAAATCTTCAATTTTTCATCACAGATGTGTCCAAGATGCACAAAAGCGCTGGAAACGGTGAGATAAGCCTATTTTTGCAACTTTGGTTAAAATCTTAAATTTTTCATCACAGATGTGCCCAAGATGCCCAAAAGCGCTGGAAACGGTGAGATAAGCCTATTTTTGCAACTTTGGTTAAAATCTTCAATTTTTCATCACAGATGTGCCCAAGATGCACAAAAGCGCTGGAAACGGTGAGATAAGCCTATTTTTGCAACTTTGGTTAAAATCTTCAATTTTTCATCACAGATGTGCCCAAGATGCGCAAAAGCGCTGGAAACGGTGAGATAAGCCTATTTTTGCAACTTTTGTTAAAATCTTAAATTTTTCATCACAGATATGCCCAAGGTGCGCAAAAGTGCTGGAAAGGGTGAGATAAGCCTAATTTTGCAACAATGTTTAAGGTTTGGAGGTTTCATAGACTAAAGTTGAAAATCAGTGGTTTGACTGCCATAATGAAATAGGGTCACTAATCAACGTGTTTTCTCAAAAGGCCTTCAGTCAAATTCCTTGATACTTAAAATGCATACAGTGGATTATAATAATGAAAAAGGATAATTTGAAATCTTGGTTTCAACTCTAAAGGAACTCTTTAAAAAAAAGATTTTAAGTTTTGGAAACCCCAATGAAAAAGTAGCAACTGCACGGTTTCTACTGTCAGATTGGCTCTAAGTGCCAAAAAGTGCTGGAAACGGGGAGATAAGCCTATTTTTGCAACAATGGTTAAAATCTTCGATTTTTCATCACAGATGTGCCCAAGATGCACAAAAGCGCTGGAAACGGTGAGATAAGCCTATTTTTGCAACAATGGTTAAAATCTTCAATTTTTCATCACAGATGTGTCCAAGATGCACAAAAGCGCTGGAAACGGTGAGATAAGCCTATTTTTGCAACTTTGGTTAAAATCTTCAATTTTTCATCACAGATGTGCCCAAGATGCACAAAAGCGCTGGAAACGGTGAGATAAGCCTATTTTTGCAACAATGGTTAAAATCTTCAATTTTTCATCACAGATGTGCCCAAGATGCGCAAAAGCGCTGGAAACGGTGAGATAAGCCTATTTTTGCAACTTTGGTTAAAATCTTCAATTTTTCATCACAGATATGCCCAAGGTGCGCAAAAGTGCTGGAAAGGGTGAGATAAGCCTAATTTTGCAACAATGGTTAAAATCTTCAATTTTTCATCACAGATGTGTCCAAGATGCACAAAAGCGCTGGAAACGGTGAGATAAGCCTATTTTTGCAACTTTGGTTAAAATCTTCAATTTTTCATCACAGATGTGCCCAAGATGCACAAAAGCGCTGGAAACGGTGAGATAAGCCTATTTTTGCAACAATGGTTAAAATCTTCGATTTTTCATCACAGATGTGTCCAAGATGCACAAAAGCGCTGGAAACGGTGAGATAAGCCTATCTTTGCAACTTTGGTTAAAATCTTCAATTTTTCATCACAGATGTGCCCAAGATGCCCAAAAGCGCTGGAAACGGTGAGATAAGCCTATTTTTGCAACTTTGGTTAAAATCTTCAATTTTTCATCACAGATGTGCCCAAGATGCACAAAAGCGCTGGAAACGGTGAGATAAGCCTATTTTTGCAACAATGGTTAAAATCTTCGATTTTTCATCACAGATGTGTCCAAGATGCACAAAAGCGCTGGAAACGGTGAGATAAGCCTATCTTTGCAACTTTGGTTAAAATCTTCAATTTTTCATCACAGATGTGCCCAAGATGCCCAAAAGCGCTGGAAACGGTGAGATAAGCCTATTTTTGCAACTTTGGTTAAAATCTTCAATTTTTCATCACAGATGTGCCCAAGATGCACAAAAGCGCTGGAAACGGTGAGATAAGCCTATTTTTGCAACTTTGGTTAAAATCTTCAATTTTTCATCACAGATGTGCCCAAGATGCACAAAAGCGCTGGAAACGGTGAGATAAGCCTATTTTTGCAACTTTGGTTAAAATCTTCAATTTTTCATCACAGATGTGCCCAAGATGCACAAAAGCGCTGGAAACGGTGAGATAAGCCTATTTTTGCAACTTTGGTTAAAATCTTCAATTTTTCATCACAGATGTGCCCAAGATGCACAAAAGCGCTGGAAACGGTGAGATAAGCCTATTTTTGCAACAATGGTTAAAATCTTCAATTTTTCATCACAGATGTGTCCAAGATGCACAAAAGCGCTGGAAACGGTGAGATAAGCCTATTTTTGCAACTTTGGTTAAAATCTTAAATTTTTCATCACAGATGTGCCCAAGATGCCCAAAAGCGCTGGAAACGGTGAGATAAGCCTATTTTTGCAACTTTGGTTAAAATCTTCAATTTTTCATCACAGATGTGCCCAAGATGCACAAAAGCGCTGGAAACGGTGAGATAAGCCTATTTTTGCAACTTTGGTTAAAATCTTCAATTTTTCATCACAGATGTGCCCAAGATGCGCAAAAGCGCTGGAAACGGTGAGATAAGCCTATTTTTGCAACTTTTGTTAAAATCTTAAATTTTTCATCACAGATATGCCCAAGGTGCGCAAAAGTGCTGGAAAGGGTGAGATAAGCCTAATTTTGCAACAATGTTTAAGGTTTGGAGGTTTCATAGACTAAAGTTGAAAATCAGTGGTTTGACTGCCATAATGAAATAGGGTCACTAATCAACGTGTTTTCTCAAAAGGCCTTCAGTCAAATTCCTTGATACTTAAAATGCATACAGTGGATTATAATAATGAAAAAGGATAATTTGAAATCTTGGTTTCAACTCTAAAGGAACTCTTTAAAAAAAAGATTTTAAGTTTTGGAAACCCCAATGAAAAAGTAGCAACTGCACGGTTTCTACTGTCAGATTGGCTCTAAGTGCCAAAAAGTGCTGGAAACGGGGAGATAAGCCTATTTTTGCAACAATGGTTAAAATCTTCAATTTTTCATCACAGATGTGCCCAAGATGCACAAAAGCGCTGGAAACGGTGAGATAAGCCTATTTTTGCAACAATGGTTAAAATCTTCAATTTTTCATCACAGATGTGCCCAAGATGCACAAAAGCGCTGGAAACGGTGAGATAAGCCTATTTTTGCAACAATGGTTAAAATCTTCAATTTTTCATCACAGATGTGTCCAAGATGCACAAAAGCGCTGGAAACGGTGAGATAAGCCTATTTTTGCAACAATGGTTAAAATCTTCAATTTTTCATCACAGATGTGTCCAAGATGCACAAAAGCGCTGGAAACGGTGAGATAAGCCTATTTTTGCAACTTTGGTTAAAATCTTCAATTTTTCTTCACAGATGTGCCCAAGATGCACAAAAGCGCTGGAAACGGTGAGATAAGCCTATTTTTGCAACAATGGTTAAAATCTTCAATTTTTCATCACAGATGTGTCCAAGATGCACAAAAGCGCTGGAAACGGTGAGATAAGCCTATTTTTGCAACTTTGGTTAAAATCTTCAATTTTTCATCACAGATGTGCCCAAGATGCACAAAAGCGCTGGAAACGGTGAGATAAGCCTATTTTTGCAACTTTGGTTAAAATCTTCAATTTTTCATCACAGATGTGCCCAAGATGCACAAAAGCGCTGGAAACGGTGAGATAAGCCTATTTTTGCAACAATGGTTAAAATCTTCGATTTTTCATCACAGATGTGTCCAAGATGCACAAAAGCGCTGGAAACGGTGAGATAAGCCTATCTTTGCAACTTTGGTTAAAATCTTCAATTTTTCATCACAGATGTGCCCAAGATGCCCAAAAGCGCTGGAAACGGTGAGATAAGCCTATTTTTGCAACTTTGGTTAAAATCTTCAATTTTTCATCACAGATGTGCCCAAGATGCACAAAAGCGCTGGAAACGGTGAGATAAGCCTATTTTTGCAACTTTGGTTAAAATCTTCAATTTTTCATCACAGATGTGCCCAAGATGCACAAAAGCGCTGGAAACGGTGAGATAAGCCTATTTTTGCAACAATGGTTAAAATCTTCAATTTTTCATCACAGATGTTTCCAAGATGCACAAAAGCGCTGGAAACGGTGAGATAAGCCTATTTTTGCAACTTTGGTTAAAATCTTAAATTTTTCATCACAGATGTGCCCAAGATGCACAAAAGCGCTGGAAACGGTGAGATAAGCCTATTTTTGCAACTTTGGTTAAAATCTTCAATTTTTCATCACAGATGTGCCCAAGATGCACAAAAGCGCTGGAAACGGTGAGATAAGCCTATTTTTGCAACTTTGGTTAAAATCTTCAATTTTTCATCACAGATGTGCCCAAGATGCGCAAAAGCGCTGGAAACGGTGAGATAAGCCTATTTTTGCAACTTTTGTTAAAATCTTAAATTTTTCATCACAGATATGCCCAAGGTGCGCAAAAGTGCTGGAAAGGGTGAGATAAGCCTAATTTTGCAACAATGTTTAAGGTTTGGAGGTTTCATAGACTAAAGTTGAAAATCAGTGGTTTGACTGCCGTAATGAAATAGGGTCACTAATCAACGTGTTTTCTCAAAAGGCCTTCAGTCAAATTCCTTGATACTTAAAATGCATACAGTGGATTATAATAATGAAAAAGGATAATTTGAAATCTTGGTTTCAACTCTAAAGGAACTCTTTAAAAAAAAGATTTTAAGTTTTGGAAACCCCAATGAAAAAGTAGCAACTGCACGGTTTCTACTGTCAGATTGGCTCTAAGTGCCAAAAAGTGCTGGAAACGGGGAGATAAGCCTATTTTTGCAACAATGGTTAAAATCTTCAATTTTTCATCACAGATGTGTCCAAGATGCACAAAAGCGCTGGAAAAGGTGAGATAAGCCTATTTTTGCAACTTTGGTTAAAATCTTCAATTTTTCATCACAGATGTGCCCAAGATGCACAAAAGCGCTGGAAACGGTGAGATAAGCCTATTTTTGCAACAATGGTTAAAATCTTCAATTTTTCATCACAGATGTGTCCAAGATGCACAAAAGCGCTGGAAACGGTGAGATAAGCCTATTTTTGCAACTTTGGTTAAAATCTTCAATTTTTCATCACAGATGTGCCCAAGATGCACAAAAGCGCTGGAAACGGTGAGATAAGCCTATTTTTGCAACTTTGGTTAAAATCTTAAATTTTTCATCACAGATGTGCCCAAGATGCCCAAAAGCGCTGGAAACGGTGAGATAAGCCTATTTTTGCAACTTTGGTTAAAATCTTCAATTTTTCATCACAGATGTGCGCAAGATGCACAAAAGCGCTGGAAACGGTGAGATAAGCCTATTTTTGCAACTTTGGTTAAAATCTTCAATTTTTCATCACAGATGTGCCCAAGGTGCGCAAAAGTGCTGGAAACGGTGAGATAAGCCTAATTTTGCAACAATGTTTAAGGTTTGGAGGTTTCATAGACTAAAGTTGAAAATCAGTGGTTTGACTGCCATAATGAAATAGGGTCACTAATCAACGTGTTTTCTCAAAAGGCCTTCAGTCAAATTCCTTGATACGTAAAATGCATACAGTGGATTATAATAATGAAAAAGGATAATTTGAAATCTTGGTTTCAACTCTAAAGGAACTCTTTAAAAAAAAGATTTTAAGTTTTGGAAACCCCAATGAAAAAGTAGCAACTGCACGGTTTCTACTGTCAGATTGGCTCTAAGTGCCAAAAAGTGCTGGAAACGGGGAGATAAGCCTATTTTTGCAACAATGGTTAAAATCTTCAATTTTTCATCACAGATGTGCCCAAGATGCACAAAAGCGCTGGAAACGGTGAGATAAGCCTATTTTTGCAACAATGGTTAAAATCTTCAATTTTTCATCACAGATGTGCCCAAGATGCACAAAAGCGCTGGAAACGGTGAGATAAGCCTATTTTTGCAACAATGGTTAAAATCTTCAATTTTTCATCACAGATGTGTCCAAGATGCACAAAAGCGCTGGAAACGGTGAGATAAGCCTATTTTTGCAACAATGGTTAAAATCTTCAATTTTTCATCACAGATGGGTCCAAGATGCACAAAAGCGCTGGAAACGGTGAGATAAGCCTATTTTTGCAACTTTGGTTAAAATCTTCAATTTTTCATCACAGATGTGCCCAAGATGCACAAAAGCGCTGGAAACGGTGAGATAAGCCTATTTTTGCAACAATGGTTAAAATCTTCAATTTTTCATCACAGATGTGTCCAAGATGCACAAAAGCGCTGGAAACGGTGAGATAAGCCTATCTTTGCAACTTTGGTTAAAATCTTCAATTTTTCATCACAGATGTGCCCAAGATGCCCAAAAGCGCTGGAAACGGTGAGATAAGCCTATTTTTGCAACTTTGGTTAAAATCTTCAATTTTTCATCACAGATGTGCCCAAGATGCACAAAAGCTCTGGAAACGGTGAGATAAGCCTATTTTTGCAACAATGGTTAAAATCTTCAATTTTTCATCACAGATGTGTCCAAGATGCACAAAAGCGCTGGAAACGGTGAGAGAAGCCTATTTTTGCAACTTTGGTTAAAATCTTCAATTTTTCATCACAGATGTGCCCAAGATAGACAAAAGCGCTGGAAACGGTGAGATAAGCCTATTTTTGCAACTTTGGTTAAAATCTTCAATTTTTCATCACAGATGTGCCCAAGATGCGCAAAAGCGCTGGAAACGGTGAGATAAGCCTATTTTTGCAACTTTTGTTAAAATATTAAATTTTTCATCACAGATATGCCCAAGGTGCGCAAAAGTGCTGGAAAGGGTGAGATAAGCCTAATTTTGCAACAATGTTTAAGGTTTGGAGGTTTCATAGACTAAAGTTGAAAATCAGTGGTTTGACTGCCATAATGAAATAGGGTCACTAATCAACGTGTTTTCTCAAAAGACCTTCAGTCAAATTCCTTGCTACTTAAAATGCATACAGTGGATTATAATAATGAAAAAGGATAATTTGAAATCTTGGTTTCAACTCTAAAGGAACTCTTTAAAAAAAAGATTTTAAGTTTTGGAAACCCCAATGAAAAAGTAGCAACTGCACGGTTTCTACTGTCAGATTGGCTCTAAGTGCCAAAAAGTGCTGGAAATGGGGAGATAAGGCTATTTTTGCAACAATGCTTAAAATCTGCAATTTTTCATCACAGATGTGCCCAAGATGCGCAAAAGCGCTGAAAACGGTGAGATAAGCCTATTTTTGCAACTTTGGTTAAAATCTTAAATTTTTCATCACAGATGTGCCCAAGATGCGCAAAAGCGCTGGAAACGGTGAGATAAGCCTATTTTTGCAACTTTGGTTAAAATCTTCAATTTTTCATCACAGATGTGCCCAAGATGCACAAAAGCGCTGGAAACGGTGAGATAAGCCTATTTTTGCAACTTTGGTTAAAATCTTCAATTTTTCATCACAGATGTGCCCAAGATGCACAAAAGCGCTGGAAACGGTGAGATAAGCCTATTTTTGCAACTTTGGTTAAAATCTTCAATTTTTCATCACAGATGTGCCCAAGATGCACAAAAGCGCTGGAAACGGTGAGATAAGCCTATTTTTGCAACAATGGTTAAAATCTTCAATTTTTCATCACAGATGTGTCCAAGATGCACAAAAGCGCTGGAAACGGTGAGATAAGCCTATTTTTGCAACTTTGGTTAAAATCTTAAATTTTTCATCACAGATGTGCCCAAGATGCCCAAAAGCGCTGGAAACGGTGAGATAAGCCTATTTTTGCAACTTTGGTTAAAATCTTCAATTTTTCATCACAGATGTGCCCAAGATGCACAAAAGCGCTGGAAACGGTGAGATAAGCCTATTTTTGCAACTTTGGTTAAAATCTTCAATTTTTCATCACAGATGTGCCCAAGATGCGCAAAAGCGCTGGAAACGGTGAGATAAGCCTATTTTTGCAACTTTTGTTAAAATCTTAAATTTTTCATCACAGATATGCCCAAGGTGCGCAAAAGTGCTGGAAAGGGTGAGATAAGCCTAATTTTGCAACAATGTTTAAGGTTTGGAGGTTTCATAGACTAAAGTTGAAAATCAGTGGTTTGACTGCCATAATGAAATAGGGTCACTAATCAACGTGTTTTCTCAAAAGGCCTTCAGTCAAATTCCTTGATACTTAAAATGCATACAGTGGATTATAATAATGAAAAAGGATAATTTGAAATCTTGGTTTCAACTCTAAAGGAACTCTTTAAAAAAAAGATTTTAAGTTTTGGAAACCCCAATGAAAAAGTAGCAACTGCACGGTTTCTACTGTCAGATTGGCTCTAAGTGCCAAAAAGTGCTGGAAACGGGGAGATAAGCCTATTTTTGCAACAATGGTTAAAATCTTCAATTTTTCATCACAGATGTGCCCAAGATGCACAAAAGCGCTGGAAACGGTGAGATAAGCCTATTTTTGCAACAATGGTTAAAATCTTCAATTTTTCATCACAGATGTGCCCAAGATGCACAAAAGCGCTGGAAACGGTGAGATAAGCCTATTTTTGCAACAATGGTTAAAATCTTCAATTTTTCATCACAGATGTGTCCAAGATGCACAAAAGCGCTGGAAACGGTGAGATAAGCCTATTTTTGCAACAATGGTTAAAATCTTCAATTTTTCATCACAGATGTGTCCAAGATGCACAAAAGCGCTGGAAACGGTGAGATAAGCCTATTTTTGCAACTTTGGTTAAAATCTTCAATTTTTCTTCACAGATGTGCCCAAGATGCACAAAAGCGCTGGAAACGGTGAGATAAGCCTATTTTTGCAACAATGGTTAAAATCTTCAATTTTTCATCACAGATGTGTCCAAGATGCACAAAAGCGCTGGAAACGGTGAGATAAGCCTATTTTTGCAACTTTGGTTAAAATCTTCAATTTTTCATCACAGATGTGCCCAAGATGCACAAAAGCGCTGGAAACGGTGAGATAAGCCTATTTTTGCAACTTTGGTTAAAATCTTCAATTTTTCATCACAGATGTGCCCAAGATGCACAAAAGCGCTGGAAACGGTGAGATAAGCCTATTTTTGCAACAATGGTTAAAATCTTCGATTTTTCATCACAGATGTGTCCAAGATGCACAAAAGCGCTGGAAACGGTGAGATAAGCCTATCTTTGCAACTTTGGTTAAAATCTTCAATTTTTCATCACAGATGTGCCCAAGATGCCCAAAAGCGCTGGAAACGGTGAGATAAGCCTATTTTTGCAACTTTGGTTAAAATCTTCAATTTTTCATCACAGATGTGCCCAAGATGCACAAAAGCGCTGGAAACGGTGAGATAAGCCTATTTTTGCAACTTTGGTTAAAATCTTCAATTTTTCATCACAGATGTGCCCAAGATGCACAAAAGCGCTGGAAACGGTGAGATAAGCCTATTTTTGCAACAATGGTTAAAATCTTCAATTTTTCATCACAGATGTTTCCAAGATGCACAAAAGCGCTGGAAACGGTGAGATAAGCCTATTTTTGCAACTTTGGTTAAAATCTTAAATTTTTCATCACAGATGTGCCCAAGATGCACAAAAGCGCTGGAAACGGTGAGATAAGCCTATTTTTGCAACTTTGGTTAAAATCTTCAATTTTTCATCACAGATGTGCCCAAGATGCACAAAAGCGCTGGAAACGGTGAGATAAGCCTATTTTTGCAACTTTGGTTAAAATCTTCAATTTTTCATCACAGATGTGCCCAAGATGCGCAAAAGCGCTGGAAACGGTGAGATAAGCCTATTTTTGCAACTTTTGTTAAAATCTTAAATTTTTCATCACAGATATGCCCAAGGTGCGCAAAAGTGCTGGAAAGGGTGAGATAAGCCTAATTTTGCAACAATGTTTAAGGTTTGGAGGTTTCATAGACTAAAGTTGAAAATCAGTGGTTTGACTGCCATAATGAAATAGGGTCACTAATCAACGTGTTTTCTCAAAAGGCCTTCAGTCAAATTCCTTGATACTTAAAATGCATACAGTGGATTATAATAATGAAAAAGGATAATTTGAAATCTTGGTTTCAACTCTAAAGGAACTCTTTAAAAAAAAGATTTTAAGTTTTGGAAACCCCAATGAAAAAGTAGCAACTGCACGGTTTCTACTGTCAGATTGGCTCTAAGTGCCAAAAAGTGCTGGAAACGGGGAGATAAGCCTATTTTTGCAACAATGGTTAAAATCTTCAATTTTTCATCACAGATGTGCCCAAGATGCACTAAAGCGCTGGAAACGGTGAGATAAGCCTATTTTTGCAACAATGGTTAAAATCTTCAATTTTTCATCACAGATGTGTCCAAGATGCACAAAAGCGCTGGAAACGGTGAGATAAGCCTATCTTTGCAACTTTGGTTAAAATCTTCAATTTTTCATCACAGATGTGCCCAAGATGCCCAAAAGCGCTGGAAACGGTGAGATAAGCCTATTTTTGCAACTTTGGTTAAAATCTTCAATTTTTCATCACAGATGTGCCCAAGATGCACAAAAGCGCTGGAAACGGTGAGATAAGCCTATTTTTGCAACAATGGTTAAAATCTTCAATTTTTCATCACAGATGTGTCCAAGATGCACAAAAGCGCTGGAAACGGTGAGATAAGCCTATTTTTGCAACTTTGGTTAAAATCTTAAATTTTTCATCACAGATGTGCCCAAGATGCCCAAAAGTGCTGGAAACGGTGAGATAAGCCTATTTTTGCAACTTTGGTTAAAATCTTCAATTTTTCATCACAGATGTGCCCAAGATGCGCAAAAGCGCTGGAAACGGTGAGATAAGCCTATTTTTGCAACTTTTGTTAAAATCTTAAATTTTTCATCACAGATATGCCCAAGGTGCGCAAAAGCGCTGGAAACGGTGAGATAAGCCTATTTTTGCAACTTTTGTTAAAATCTTAAATTTTTCATCACAGATATGCCCAAGGTGCGCAAAAGTGCTGGAAAGGGTGAGATAAGCCTAATTTTGCAACAATGTTTAAGGTTTGGAGGTTTCATAGACTAAAGTTGAAAATCAGTGGTTTGACTGCCATAATGAAATAGGGTCACTAATCAACGTGTTTTCTCAAAAGGCCTTCAGTCAAATTCCTTGATACTTAAAATGCATACAGTGGATTATAATAATGAAAAAGGATAATTTGAAATCTTGGTTTCAACTCTAAAGGAACTCTTTAAAAAAAAGATTTTAAGTTTTGGAAACCGCAATGAAAAAGTAGCAACTGCACGGTTTCTACTGTCAGATTGGCTCTAAGTGCCAAAAAGTGCTGGAAACGGGGAGATAAGCCTATTTTTGCAACAATGGTTAAAATCTTCGATTTTTCATCACAGATGTGCCCAAGATGCACAAAAGCGCTGGAAACGGTGAGATAAGCCTATTTTTGCAACAATGGTTAAAATCTTCGATTTTTCATCACAGATGTGTCCAAGATGCACAAAAGCGCTGGAAACGGTGAGATAAGCCTATTTTTGCAACTTTGGTTAAAATCTTCAATTTTTCATCACAGATGTGCCCAAGATGCACAAAAGCGCTGGAAACGGTGAGATAAGCCTATTTTTGCAACAATGGTTAAAATCTTCGATTTTTCATCACAGATGTGTCCAAGATGCACAAAAGCGCTGGAAACGGTGAGATAAGCCTATTTTTGCAACTTTGGTTAAAATCTTCGATTTTTCATCACAGATGTGCCCAAGATGCACAAAAGCGCTGGAAACGGTGAGATAAGCCTATTTTTGCAACAATGGTTAAAATCTTCAATTTTTCATCACAGATGTGTCCAAGATGCACAAAAGCGCTGGAAACGGTGAGATAAGCCTATTTTTGCAACTTTGGTTAAAATCTTCAATTTTTCATCACAGATGTGTCCAAGATGCACAAAAGCGCTGGAAACGGTGAGATAAGCCTATTTTTGCAACAATGGTTAAAATCTTCGATTTTTCATCACAGATGTGTCCAAGATGCACAAAAGCGCTGGAAACGGTGAGATAAGCCTATTTTTGCAACTTTGGTTAAAATCTTCAATTTTTCATCACAGATGTGCCCAAGATGCACAAAAGCGCTGGAAACGGTGAGATAAGCCTATTTTTGCAACAATGGTTAAAATCTTCAATTTTTCATCACAGATGTGTCCAAGATGCACAAAAGCGCTGGAAACGGTGAGATAAGCCTATTTTTGCAACTTTGGTTAAAATCTTCAATTTTTCATCACAGATGTGTCCAAGATGCACAAAAGCGCTGGAAACGGTGAGATAAGCCTATTTTTGCAACTTTGGTTAAAATCTTCAATTTTTCATCACAGATGTGCCCAAGATGCCCAAAAGCGCTGGAACCGGTGAGATAAGCCTATTTTTGCAACTTTGGTTAAAATCTTCAATTTTTCATCACAGATGTGCCCAAGATGCACAAAAGCGCTGGAAACGGTGAGATAAGCCTATTTTTGCAACTTTGGTTAAAATCTTCAATTTTTCATCACAGATGTGCCCAAGATGCCCAAAAGCGCTGGAAACGGTGAGATAAGCCTATTTTTGCAACTTTGGTTAAAATCTTCAATTTTTCATCACAGATGTGCCCAAGATGCACAAAAGCGCTGGAAACGGTGAGATAAGCCTATTTTTGCAACTTTGGTTAAAATCTTCAATTTTTCATCACAGATGTGCCCAAGATGCACAAAAGCGCTGGAAACGGTGAGATAAGCCTATTTTTGCAACAATGGTTAAAATCTTCAATTTTTCATCACAGATGTGTCCAAGATGCACAAAAGCGCTGGAAACGGTGAGATAAGCCTATTTTTGCAACTTTGGTTAAAATCTTCAATTTTTCATCACAGATGTGCCCAAGATGCCCAAAAGCGCTGGAAACGGTGAGATAAGCCTATTTTTGCAACTTTGGTTAAAATCTTCAATTTTTCATCACAGATGTGCCCAAGATGCACAAAAGCGCTGGAAACGGTGAGATAAGCCTATTTTTGCAACTTTGGTTAAAATCTTCAATTTTTCATCACAGATGTGCCCAAGGTGCGCAAAAGTGCTGGAAACGGTGAGATAAGCCTAATTTTGCAACAATGTTTAAGGTTTGGAGGTTTCATAGACTAAAGTTGAAAATCAGTGGTTTGACTGCCATAATGAAATAGGGTCACTAATCAACGTGTTTTCTCAAAAGGCCTTCAGTCAAATTCCTTGATACTTAAAATGCATACAGTGGATTATAATAATGAAAAAGGATAATTTGAAATCTTGGTTTCAACTCTAAAGGAACTCTATAAAAAAAAGATTTTAAGTTTTGGAAACCCCAATGAAAAAGTAGCAACTGCACGGTTTCTACTGTCAGATTGGCTCTAAGTGCCAAAAAGTGCTGGAAACGGGGAGATAAGCCTATTTTTGCAACAATGGTTAAAATCTTCAATTTTTCATCACAGATGTGTCCAAGATGCACAAAAGCGCTGGAAACGGTGAGATAAGCCTATTTTTGCAACTTTGGTTAAAATCTTCAATTTTTCATCACAGATGTGCCCAAGATGCCCAAAAGCGCTGGAAACGGTGAGATAAGCCTATTTTTGCAACTTTGGTTAAAATCTTCATTTTTTCATCACAGATATGCCCAAGGTGCACAAAAGTGCTGGAAACGGTGAGATAAGCCTAATTTTGCAACAATGTTTAAGGTTTGGAGGTTTCATAGACTAAAGTTGAAAATCAGTGGTTTGACTGCCATAATGAAATAGGGTCACTAATCAACGTGTTTTCTCAAAAGGCCTTCAGTCAAATTCCTTGCTACTTAAAATGCATACAGTGGATTATAATAATGAAAAAGGATAATTTGAAATCTTGGTTTCAACTCTAAAGGAACTCTTTAAAAAAAAGATTTTAAGTTTTGGAAACCCCAATGAAAAAGTTGCAACTGCACGGTTTCTACTGTCAGATTGGCTCTAAGTGCCAAAAAGTGCTGGAAATGGGGAGATAAGCCTATTTTTGCAACAATGGTTAAAATCTGCAATTTTTCATCACAGATGTGCCCAAGATGCACAAAAGCGCTGAAAACGGTGAGATAAGCCTATTTTTGCAACTTTGGTTAAAATCTTAAATTTTTCATCACAGATGTGCCCAAGATGCGCAAAAGCGCTGGAAACGGTGAGATAAGCCTATTTTTGCAACTTTGGTTAAAATCTTCATTTTTTCATCACAGATATGCCCAAGGTGCGCAAAAGTGCTGGAAACGGTGAGATAAGCCTAATTTTGCAACAATGTTTAAGGTTTGGAGGTTTCATAGACTAAAGTTGAAAATCAGTGGTTTGACTGCCATAATGAAATAGGGTCACTAATCAACGTGTTTTCTCAAAAGGCCTTCAGTCAAATTCCTTGATACTTAAAATGCATACAGTGGATTATAATAATGAAAAAGGATAATTTGAAATCTTGGTTTCAACTCTAAAGGAACTCTTTAAAAAAAAGATTTTAAGTTTTGGAAACCCCAATGAAAAAGTAGCAACTGCACGGTTTCTACTGTCAGATTGGCTCTAAGTGCCAAAAAGTGCTGGAAACGGGGAGATAAGCCTATTTTTGCAACAATGGTTAAAATCTTCAATTTTTCATCACAGATGTGTCCAAGATGCACAAAAGCGCTGGAAAAGGTGAGATAAGCCTATTTTTGCAGCTTTGGTTAAAATCTTCAATTTTTCATCACAGATGTGCCCAAGATGCACAAAAGCGCTGGAAACGGTGAGATAAGCCTATTTTTGCAACAATGGTTAAAATCTTCAATTTTTCATCACAGATGTGTCCAAGATGCACAAAAAGCGCTGGAAACGGTGAGATAAGCCTATTTTTGCAACTTTGGTTAAAATCTTCAATTTTTCATCACAGATGTGCCCAAGATGCACAAAAGCGCTGGAAACGGTGAGATAAGCCTATTTTTGCAACTTTGGTTAAAATCTTCAATTTTTCATCACAGATGTGCCCAAGATGCCCAAAAGCGCTGGAAACGGTGAGATAAGCCTATTTTTGCAACTTTGGTTAAAATCTTCAATTTTTCATCACAGATGTGCCCAAGGTGCGCAAAAGTGCTGGAAACGGTGAGATAAGCCTAATTTTGCAACAATGTTTAAGGTTTGGAGGTTTCATAGACTAAAGTTGAAAATCAGTGGTTTGACTGCCATAATGAAATAGGGTCACTAATCAACGTGTTTTCTCAAAAGGCCTTCAGTCAAATTCCTTGATACTTAAAATGCATACAGTGGATTATAATAATGAAAAAGGGTAATTTGAAATCTTGGTTTCAACTCTAAAGGAACTCTTTAAAAAAAAGATTTTAAGTTTTGGAAACCCCAATGAAAAAGTAGCAACTGCACGGTTTCTACTGTCAGATTGGCTCTAAGTGCCAAAAAGTGCTGGAAACGGGGAGATAAGCCTATTTTTGCAACAATGGTTAAAATCTTCAATTTTTCATCACAGATGTGCCCAAGATGCACAAAAGCGCTAGAAACGGTGAGATAAGCCTATTTTTGCAACTTTGGTTAAAATCTTCAATTTTTCATCACAGATGTGCCCAAGATGCCCAAAAGCGCTGGAAACGGTGAGATAAGCCTATTTTTGCAACTTTGGTTAAAATCTTCATTTTTTCATCACAGATATGCCCAAGGTGCACAAAAGTGCATGAAACGGTGAGATAAGCCTAATTTTGCAACAATGTTTCAGGTTTGGAGGTTTCATAGACTAAAGTTGAAAATCAGTGGTTTGACTGCCATAACGAAATAGGGTCACTAATCAACGTGTTTTCTCAAAAGGCCTTCAGTCAAATTCCTTGATACTTAAAATGCATACAGTGGATTATAATAATGAAAAAGGATAATTTGAAATCTTGGTTTCAACTCTAAAGGAACTCTTTAAAAAAAAGATTTTAAGTTTTGGAAACCCCAATGAAAAAGTAGCAACTGCACGGTTTCTACTGTGTAGTAGAAAAATTAACTAAGCGAGGTTGACAAACTATTTTGTATTTAGATAGTAATTATTTGAAGCCTTGACAAGAGACTTTTTATGACTTGAGCTGTTTTATGGTCGGGACTGTTAGTGTTGAAATACGTTGAGACCATTTGTTACTTAATTACCCATCAAAGGAAGGAGTGGATGTCTTCTTATCACCTAAGGAAATACATGTGAATCAGTTGCTAATGTTTAGATTCCTCTCCTTCCCCCACCCATGTATCCTTCCTGGATTGGTTCAGAAGGACAGCCCTAAATCCTCCTATATAAGATCTGTGTTTTTGACTGTTCTTCATCCTCACTCTGAGATCCTTGTGGTCTCCCTGTGTTGATCCTTTCTGCAGAAAGCCCCTTATTAAATACACGTAGATAACTTTGTTGTTTCCAGCCTCTTGTATCTCCAGATTTCCATCACAACTGTCAGATTGGCTCTAAGTGCCAAAAAGTGCTGGAAACGGGGAGATAAGCCTATTATTGCAACTTTGGTTAAAATCTTAAATTTTTCATCACAGACGTGCCGAAAATGCGCAAAAGCACTGGAAACGGTGAGATAAGCCTATTTTTGCAACTATGGTTAAAATCTTACATTTTTCATCACAGATGTGCCCAAGATGCGCAAAAGCGCTGGAAACGGTGAGATAAGCCTATTTTTGCAACTATGGTTAAAATCTTAAATTTTTCATCACAGATGTGCCCAAGATGCCCAAAAGCGCTGGAAACGGTGAGATAAGCCTATTTTTGCAACTTTGGTTAAAGTCTTCATTTTTTCATCACAGATATGCCCAAGGTGCACAAAAGTGCTGGAAACGGTGAGATAAGCCTAATTTTGCAACAATGTTTAAGGTTTGGAGGTTTCATAGACTAAAGTTGAAAATCAGTGGTTTGACTGCCATAATGAAATAGGGTCACTAATCAACGTGTTTTCTCAAAAGGCCTTCAGTCAAATTCCTTGATACTTAAAATGCATACAGTGGATTATAATAATTGTCGTGGGAATTTTGTATGTAATTACCTGGTGAGGAAATAAACCATCAGACTCAGTGATCAATTCAATGATCTCGAAGTATTTAATTAATGGTCAACAAACAATTTACAGAGAATAGATTTGAACACAGATAGAGTTACTGAGCAAACACTTGGCCAAGCGGGACAGAATCTCCAACACCACTGCAGGTATCAAGATTCTGACAACGGGTGACAGGAGATGTGCCAGCTTTATGCACAGCTCAAGGGTTCACGTCATCCTTCGATATCATGTAGGCAGGACGTGTCCAGTGGTCAGACTTTGTAAGCCAAGGGGTAGATGCCCCCCTATCTCCTGAGTGTATAGACATTCAGCAAAACATCAAATAGTCACAAGGGCATTTAGGCTCAAGGTAACTAACATTTCCTGATATCAGGCAGATGCAAACATTAAGTGGAATTTATATAATGATGTTTCATCAGGTCAATCCAACTGAACTTTGAGCATAGCTGTCAGCACAGGAGGATCTGTTACATTTCCGGGATCACAGTTAGATTCAATAATTTCCATGACATTTCCTCCCTTTTTGTCATTTAAGACAAATAATAACACTAACAACTACTAACTAAGCAAGCAGATCGTATTAAACAATCAAGGTTTAAACTCGGAGCACGACATCGGTGATGTTAATTCATAACGATTTAAAACAACACTTCATTAGCTCGTCATCATGGGAACCGTTCATACATTTGCAACATAAGGAACACATGCAATTTTGCTGATATAACAAATTTCTGCAGTTTTTATGCAATCTTCAAGCTCATCATCATCTTCATCGTCGTATGGAGCAATCCAAGGTGGTATAGGATATAGATCTGGAAAGTCTGTGCTCTTAATGGACACAAAAGTGGTTATTACCTTCCTAATGCAAACTTTGAAGACCGTTACAATCAGAATTATGATAATCACTATTAGTATCATGCTTCCTATTATCCAAACTAGTCCCTTGAGAAAAGGAGCTCCCCAAAAACCGGTTATTGATTTCATTCCTCCAAAAGGATTCCAGCCATGGTTTTCGTGCAGCTCCTTAACCCCTCGTTCAGTATCTGCTACAACATCGTGTACTGCAGAGGAAGCATTGCGAATTGCACCACCTCCCCTTTGTCTCCAACATAGTTGGGCGTAGTCTGCGTGGATGAGTCAGCATGCGACGGGGGAGTGTAACATCCCTCACTGCTGGCTGCAAACTGTTGAGATAAGGCAGGCCATCCCATAACGCTCCACTCTGCTTCTGTAAAGGGTACCCTGTCGGTGTGTAGGAGCTTGGCACGCTACTGTTGGAGGAAGGCGCTATTTCACCCTTACCCCTCAGTTAGCTCCCTCCTGTGGACCCGGAATCTGTTGCAGTGGCTGGCGTGGATCCAAGGTACTCTCTCAGCCACCTTCACTGCGGTCTCTGTTGTCAGGAGGATCTGGAAAGGGCCTATGTAGCGTCTTTGCTTCCAGTGCTTCCGTCTGTGATCTTTTATGAGCACCCAGTCCCCTGGTCTCAACCGATGCTGAATGGCAGTAGCTGGAGTTGGAAGTGCTACTTTTACCTGTGCGTGAAGAGTGGAGAGTGAAGCTGAAAGGTTAGCACAATATTCCAACATACTATCCTCAAAGTTGCCGGTTGTCAAGGCTGATTTCACTGGACCCATACCAGTGCATGGAGGTCTTCCGAAAACAATCTCAAAAGGACTGAGACCATGTTTATTTCTAATTCGCATGGGCATGTGGAAAAGCACTAGCCTTCACCCAGGATAACCCGGTGTCTTCACAGCATTTAGTTAGCTTGGCTTTTATGGTGCCATTCTCTCGTTCGACTGCACCCGCTGATTGGGGATGATAAGAACAATGATGTTTCATGTCAAAGCCTAAGTATTGTGATATTTCTTCAAGGGCTTTGTTCGTGAAACCAGGGCCATTGTCACTACTGATAAGTCTGGGTAATCCCCAGCGTGGAATGATTTCCCTCAGGAGAATCTTTGCCACTGTTCCTGCATCCTGCTTACAAGTAGGGAACACTTCAACCCATTTGCTGAACATGCACACTATTACCAGGCAGTATTTCTTTCCTTCTGACGGAGTTAATTCAATAAAATCCATCATTAGATGCTCAAAAGGTCTATCAGAAGGGGGGTGCCCTTGTTTTGGCACTTTTATTGCCCCCGAAGCATTATTTGCTGCACAAATAACACATCTTTTACAGAAATCTGCCGCAAATGTTGAAAATCCTTTAGTATACCAATTTGCACTGATAGCGGCCCACATCCCTCCTTTGCCCACGTGGTCTCTTGAGTGAGATAGCTTAGCATAGACCTGGAAAAGAGCACGTGGCAAGCAAGGCTTACTGTCAGGGCCTATCCAGACACCGCCTTGGAAAGTGGCACCGGAGCGTGCCCAAAGGGAGCGCTCGCGGGCGTCGGTGAAAGACTGGAGTGTGGATAGATCAGCACATGGGTCGAGGTCAACCGGTGTCGAAAGCAGGTGGGTGAGGGGGAAGAATGGACCTGATGACGCTGCCATTTTCGCTGCTGCATCTGCAGCTGCATTTCCAAATCAGGCCTTGGGGTGCACGTTTGTTGCAGGACTTCGACACAGTTGTGGGGTTCCCCATCATCTGCAGTAGGGAGAAGTGTTGCTGGGTTAAGGACATTACAACGTTTAACGGTGACATTGGGCATTTCTAATAATGTTGTGTGGTATCTCAGCCATCTCTGAGCAGAGAGATGCGAAGTCTTCTGGGCATGCAAGATATGAGAAACAGCATGTGGAACCATAAGAATTATGTCAGAATAGCCCACAATGTCACGTGATGCTAACACAGCTTTTTCAGCTGCAGCCACTGCTCGCAAACAGTGGGGCAGACCGGAGGAAACAGGGTCAAGTTTTGAGGAGAAATAGGCGACAGGCCTAAGTTTTCCTCCATGTGGTTGACATAAAACTGAAGTCATGTAGCCATCTCTCTGGTCTACAAACTGAGTGAACGGCAAGTCAGGTCTTGGCAGGCCCAAAGTCGGGGCCTGGGTTAAAGAAGTCTTCAAGTCGTCAAAAGCTTTGTCTGCTTCCGGAGTCCAAGTCAGTCTGTCATGTGCACTTAGATGTTTACCATGGACCATGGAAGAGAGGGGTACCTCTCTTTCTGCATAATTTGGGATCCACTGCCTGCAGTATGATGTCATTCCTAGGAAACTCATCATCTGCCTCTTTGTAATAGGCTTTGGTACTGATTGGATTGCTGCAACGCGCTTTGGAGAGAGAGACTTACTCCCTCCTGTGATCACATGTCCTAAATAAGTAACTTGTTTTTTTACAAATTGAAGTTTTTGTTGGCTGACCTTGTGGCCATTATCTGCTAGGTGTTTGAGTAGTACTACTGTATCAATTTCGCACGCCTCTTCTGAGGGGCTGCAGACCAATAGATCGTCGACATACTGCACAAGTGCAGATCCCCTGGGGAGATGTAAGCTTTTCAAATTGTCACTGAGCGCTCTGTGAAATACACCTGGGCTTTCATGGTATCCCATAGGGCATCTTGTCCACGTGTACCCACGCCCTTTGAAGGAGAAGCCAAACCAGTACTGACTGTCAGGATGTACTGGAACAGAGAAAAATGCATTAGCCAGATCAGCAACCGAAAAATGGGTGGTGTCTGGTGGAATGAGTGACAAGATCGTATGTGGGTTAGAGACTTCTGGTGCTCGCTGATAAACAGCAGCATTCACAGCTTTTAAATCCTGTACGAACCTCCACTCAGTGGGTTGGCCTTCTTCTCTGATTTTTTTAACTGGAAAAATGGGCGTGCGTACAGGTGAATCATTGCAGGGTACAATTATGCCTGCTTTTAACAGCGCTTCAAATACTGGTGTTATTCCATCGATGGCTTCTTGCTTAAGCGGATATTGTTTGAGGCACGGCCTATATTCAGATTTAGGATGCACTACCAAGGGTGTCGCCCCCGTTATAAGCCCAACATCATATTTATGAGCGGCCCACAATGAAGGCGGCACCTGAGCCAGCACAGAGATCTGGCCCGCTCCTGTGAGTGGGAACAAATCTGTGTGCTGTGCATGCTCCTCTACGAGCTCCATTGACCTTTGAACCAACACGTTGCTTGTTACTGTGGTCCTATGTACATTACCCCCAGCGCTATATTCTTTTGTGGGATCCCCCGCAACCGGTTCGAAATCCAGAAGGCCGAGGCAATGCTGCAGCCACGGGCCCAGGTCCTGCCACTGCCGGTGTAATGGCTTAGCCAATGATACGTGAGGGGTAGAGCCAAGAAACAGATTTTTCTGAGAGGAGGAGAGAAGTACAGACACAGCAGCAGCCTCCTCCGACCAATACACATGCTTTAGAATCAATTTTTCTGATTCTTTCTGCTTATCATACCAAACTTCCTCGTACCTTCTATCTGGCCCTACACTTACATGAGATGTGCAATGTAATAAATCAGTTGACATGAAATCTGTAGTGTGTAAGACATGAGCTCGTGTGAAATCAGTGAGATGTTGGGCTGTGGACGTGACATCACTGTTGATGAAAATCCATTCATATGCATATAACAGTGCACTGGGACTGTATTTAAACATTTGAAAACCTGGGACTTCAGTTCTTTTCAATACCTTGATACCCTCTGGTGTTGAGCTCAGCGTAATGCCAAAGTGACACATCAAATCTCTCCCCAGCAAATTCACAGGACAGTTTTGTGAAACTAGGAAGGAGTGTTTTATCATCTGATCATCCAATTCACATTTCAGTGGAACTGAGCAGCTCTCTGAAACAGGGACACCACTTGATCCCATTGTGAAAACTGTTTTACCACTTTCTTTTGGAGGTTGGGACAAAGCATCTTTTCTTAAAACTGAGCTCGTAGCACCAGAGTCTATCAAGAAAGTCACAGGATGATTAGAAATCATCAGAGTTAATTGTGGAAATTTCTTATATCCTTCAGTGTTAGTATACATCGTGAATTGTAAAATAGGTGTTTTAATGGGTATTGTAGCTAGAGATTGTGTTTGAGTGGGTGTAGAGTGCATTACCCGTGTCTCTGAGGAGGGGTTGTCCATCTCTGGGATCCGGCCCTCCCCGCTCTCCCCTCAGTCAGACTTTGAGAAGATTGGTCCCTGTCCCTGTTGCCTCGGACATTCTGCTTGCCAGTGCCCCCGCCTTCCGCAGTGGAAACACACATCTGGATCATGGCTGGCGTGGGTCGAGTTGAATCTGCCACCACCACGATTTCTACCGCGACCTCTGCCTCTTCTGGGTTGGCCTTGGAAGGGTCCTGGGGACATGTTTGCACATACGTTGATCATGGACAATTGTGCGTCTTCCAACTTTCTTTGTCTGCCTTGTTTTCTTTGCTCATCTGTGCTGAGCAGCTCATCCTCAGCGTGTTCAGCATGCTGCAGGATTTCAGCGAGCGGGCATGTTTTCCAAGTTACACAGAATTTCTTTATCGTCTGTGCTAGTTCAGGCTTCATTCTGCTCAGGAAATGTTCTTTAAGATGAACTTCATAAGGCTCCAAAGGTTGTCTTCCCATTAGGTCGGGTCTGATGAGGCCACTGTGTGTGTGTGTCGAAAGCTGACGTCAGGCGTGCCAGGAATGAACTGCATGACTCTGATGGCTTCTGTGTCATGCTGGTAATGTTTGACAGGTTCATTCTCAGGGGGAATTTCTCCCTCACTATAACAACAAGGGCCTCAATAGCATTTCTAAAATCAGCGTTATCTCTGTGTCCAAAGTCTGGGTTCTCCAAACGAGCAGTCATTCTCCCAGCGTTAAACACATTCTGGATGCTGTGATAGTCATTTGTGAGCGTTTTGTTCATTAGGCGTCGTATCTCAAACATTGTTGGTCGAAATTCTCTGACAAACTGCAGCAGATCATTTTCCCACTTATTGAGATTGTCTTTGGGGTTGCAGATGTAATTCATTGCTTCTGCCACGTCGGCCTCTGACCAGGGTCGGAACACCAGAATTGGCCCTTCGGCTCCTGCCACTTCCACCATGGGCATGGTTGGTATAGCTGCAGGACTTTTCCTCTCGTCTCGGATTTCAGATAACCTCTGCTGGGCTTGCTGGCGGGTCACAACAGGCGTGTAGGGACCTTTCTGCTGAGTGACGTATGGTGGAGGAGCAGGGGGGGTGGAGTCCAGATCAGGATTCCTCAAAGACTCAGAAAGACAGTGTTGTGCAATAGTAGGGGGACTCGACGTTGGCTAATTATCAATAATCATGGAATATGATTATTGAAACAATAAAGATTATTTATTAAACAAACTAATTAGATTATTAATTGAAGATGATCAGTAATCAAATAACAATAAAACCATTAATGAGTAAATAAGGAAGTTCAACAATTAAGAATTATTAAATCACTAATTTGAGAATGATAAAGTTTATTGATTAAGAATAATTAAATAATTAATGTAAACTTTAAGAATAATCAATCAATGAATAACAACTACTAATGAAAAACAAGTAATTATCAATTTAGAAAGTACAAGCTATCAATTAATAATGATAAGGTTATCAACCAAGAATAATGAAATAATTAGTCACAACAATAAAATCGTCAATTTAAGAATGCTACTATCTATATTAATACTCGAGAAGGGGCACCACCCTGGTTACAGGGACCAACGAGTCAGTCTATAAGTATCAGTCTCATCTGATAAAGTTAAATTAATAATCTCAATAGTTAATATTAGGGATTATATAATAAACGATGAAGGGTTTGAGTTCAAGCACTGGCTATCGTTATCCAACTGTGTTCACATAAACATGTACCAATAATCACAAGATTCAAATACTTTAAGTATAAAAGGGGTTTATTAAAAAGATATAAAAGTCAAAGTTGTTCCAAATGATTCTTCATTTAACACAATCCGCTATATCCAATACAGTCGCAGCACATTTAGCACAATTGATCACACTGCAATCCTTCTGATAGGGCTGTGTGTGTGTTCGTGTGTGTGTGTGTGAGTGGGGGGAAGTGTATGTGTGTGTGATAGAGAGAGGAAAAAGGGGGGTCGATGGCTCACGAAGTTTAAGAGGGCCGGCTTAACCCTGGGGGTTTGACTACAAAATTGGTGATGTAATATACACCAGGACTACAACTCAAAATGGCGGAGTCGCCTAAGGAATTTAGAGTCCGAATGGAGGGCGGGCCTCGATGTGTATTGCAATCAATGGTCGAAGGACCACGTAACTTAGAGTCAAGATGGTCAAAGATGGCCGACTTAAACACACGTGGGACAAAGGTCGAGGGAGGACAAAGGGATTCTTTGTCTTAGCTTAGCTTAGCTTTAGCGCCGAATGGCGTCGAGGTGCGTTCAGGCCCTCCTTGATATCAGAATGACTATATGTAATGCGACTATGTGTGTGTGCGTGGGCGAGGATGTGTATGTCGGCGGATGTGAGAGAATACAATAGAGAGAAAGAGAGAAACATATAGTAACACAGATCGGAGATGATCTTAAAAACGCCGTCAGAGGCGATCACACAGTGAGGCCGGCAATCCAGCTACGTAAGAGGTGTCTTTTAACAGATGCACGTCTTCTGTGAGATTGGCCTGACGGAAACACGAATCAAACAGGAAGCGCCGGATCGTCACCGCGCGCTTTTCACAATAAGATCGACACGGCGGTCTTTCTATAAAAGTACAATCATATAAAAACATCAACCAACCAACATCTTGGTTTCAACTCTAAAGGAACTCTTTAAAAAAAAGATTTTAAGTTTTGGAAACCCCAACGAAAAAGTAGCAACTGCACGGTTTCTACTGTCAGATTGGCTCTAAGTGCCAAAAAGTGCTGGAAACGGGGAGATAAGCCTATTTTTGCAACTTTGGTTAAAATCTTCATTTTTTCATCACAGAAAAAATTTGTTTAAGTTTTGGAAACCCCAATGAAAAAGTAGCAACTGAACAGTTTTTTTTGGGAAAAATACAATACATGGGAGACACTTGTAGGCACTTTACATTATTGCAAGAAATATAGAAATATCCCAAATGTTTTGTTAGGGAAAAATACATTACATGGTAGAAAAAATTCTCCAGCACCAGCCAAGCCCAGGGATCCAATCTAAAGCCCAACCCTGAGTGCTGAAGTTTGCTTAGAAATGTCTCACTCTTTGTGTTATGTAAAAAAATACATGGGACACTTGTAGGCACTTTAAATTGTAGCAAGAATGCTTAGAAATGTCCCAAATGTTTTGTTAGGGAAAAAAGAAATACATGGGAGAAAAAATTCTCCAGCACTAGCCAAGCCTGGGGAGTCACTCTAAAGCTCTTTTCTTTTCCCGGTGAGTTACACCTGCTGAATTAGCCGCCACACGTGGCACAGTAGCGAAATGCTATATGACTTAGCATAGCCTCGTGGTGTTTGTGCCATTGAGTGCTGAAAAATGCCTAGACATGTCTCACTCTTTGTGTTATGTAACAAAATGACATGGGACACTTGTAGCCACTTCACATTATAGCAAGAATGCCTAGAAATGTCCCAAATGTTTTTTTAGGAAAAAATACAATACATGCGAGAAAAAATTCTCCAGCACCAGCCAAACCCAGGGACCCACTCTAAAGCCCCACCCTGACTGCTGAACAATGTCTAGAAATGTCTCACTATTTGTGTTAGGTAAAAAAAAAAAAATGATAATACATGGGACACTTGTAGGCACTTTACATTATAGCAAGAAATTCTAGAAATGTCCCAAATGTATTGTTGGGGAAAAATACAATACATGGTAGAAACAATTCTCCAGCACCAGCCAATCCTCGGGAGCCACTCTAAAGCCCAACCCTGAGTGCTGAAAAATAACTAGAAATGTCTCACTCTTTGTGATAGGTCAAAAAAAAAAATTAATAATACATGGGACACTCGTAGGCACTTTACATTATAGCAAGAATGCCTTGAAATGATCCAAATGTTTTGTTAGGAAAAAATACAATACTTGGTAGAAAAAAATCCTCCAGCACCAGCCAAGCCTTGGGACCCAATCTAAAGCCCAACCCTGAGTGCTGAAAATTGCCTGGAAATGTCTCACTTTTATTTTTTTACATAACACAAAGGTGTTATGTAAAAAATTACATGGGACATTTGTAGGCACTTTACATTATAGCAAGAATGCCTAGAAATGTCCCAAATTATTTATATTTCCTCCTTACTGAGAATTCCTTTTATTTCATTAACAATTCTGTTTTATTTCTTCTGTATTTAATTTATTATTATTAAGTCATTTCCTTTTTGCTCAGGAAGTGTTCTACCGGTCAAAAAACTTAACAAGTGAGCCTATTGGTTCAAGGTGAAATAACTGCATGTTATTGGTGTGAAACGGTCTAAGTCCCGCCTCCTCACTCGAGTCAGAGAGGTGCAGTTCAGTGTGGAGACAGACGGAGCCTGATGAGAAGTGGAGAAGTTGAAATTATGGAGCGATATTACTGCTACTGGTACTCAATATAATACTGAACAAAGAGAAGTTAGAGTATGTTTGAGCCCATAACAAGTTTATCAACTACTGAGAGGACCTGGAGAGCAGCTTAGAGCACCGTTTATTCTTTTCTTTTCCCGGTGAGTTACACCTGCTGAATTAGCTGCCACACGTGGCACAGTAGCGAAATGCTATATGACTTAGCATAGCCTCGTGGTGTTTGTGCCATTGAGTGTACTGTAAGATGTTTCATATTTCTTTAGTTATAGAGACAAAAGTGGACATTTGTATGTGTAATATGAGTATGTATGTTAGTTACATTTAGTACAGAGCTAAGGATTATGTAGCTGAATTTGAGCTTTGAGATTAGCTTTCTGTTCATCATTGTGCTGCTTGCATTCACAAATGCAAGGTGTCAGTGTGACAAGAAAATGATTCGCATTGCTTTACTTACGATATTCACATATAGTGAGTAATTGATGTTAAGCTATAGGTTGTTTGCATAATAGTCTAACATTCATATGGTTTCACTGCCATTAAAATTGTAATTTAATAGCATTGTTTATACTTTAATATTAAGAGTTAATGTTATGATACAACACTAATCCTTTATTCATGGGTTAAGTACTGAAATGTATTATATGTTGACATTGATCAAATTGAACTGTACAGTTAAGAGAATAAGAATATTTGCATATGTTGCTATATAAGCCGTGTTATGTTACACAGGCTGGGTTTTCTGGATACCCTTGAACTTTGAGTTGGATTGGAATCTCTCCCTGACGAGGGAGATGGCGAGCCACCCGTGTTGAGCACCTGGATTGAGGAGCGCTTCCAGCAGTCATCTACCTTGCTGTCAGTGTGGTAGGACTGTGGGGAGGACCTCACACGACAGTTGAATCTAGCAGAACTAGGGATGGGCATAATTGATCGACGATCGATTAATTGATCATTAAGAATGTCGTCGATGAAATCTTTTTTTCATCGAGAAATTCGCTAATTACACATTTGACCACGGGGGGCAGTGTTTGAAAAAAAACGCCACAGTCCTACTCAACCGAGTAGGACTGTGGCAGGAGCCTGCGACTGGCTGTGAGTTACCGTGTAGTTCCATTTCCAAAGTAAACATGAAGAGGTCACGGCAAAGTGTTTTGCATGGGACCATTTTGAGTTAAAAAAGGACTTGGTTCACTGCCAACACTGCGAAGCTATCCCAGAGGCTGTGGGAGACAAGGAGCTTGTTTGATAGTTTTGAGTTACATTTGGCAAAACCTGTCAGACCTAAGTATTATATATTTGTAGTTGTTGTTTAACATTACGTTTTTTTAAATTATTATTATTTTATTTTGGAGGAAAACAAAACGAGGGTCAGTTGTCTTTAGTAGCACCGGCTTCTAGCTGTCGGCTCCACTGCTTAAGATTACGGCAGCGCATATTTTGTTCATCTTGTAATAAAGATCTCAATGAGGAAACATCACTGCATTTTAATGTAGCTCTGTTTGCTCATTGTGGTGTCTGATTCCTGTTAATTACTCCTCCCTACGAATCTGGGTTATACTGGTCCAGTGTGCGCCTACCCTCCATGTGGGTTACATGCGCAGCAGGAGATGTGCGCTTCAGGAGATGTGCGCCGCAGGAGATGTACATAGCAGGAGATGTGCGCCGCAGGCGATATGCGCAGCAGGAGATGTGTGCCGCAGTTTTTTTTATTAATTTGATTTAATTTTAATTTTTTTGTAAATAACTGTTTTATTTATGTGCAACGCAGGGTGTGCGACGCAGGAGATGTGCGCAGCAGGAGATGTGCACCGCAGGAGATGTGCGCCGCAGGAGATGTACATAGCAGGAGATGTGCGGCGCAGGCGATATGCGCAGCCGGAGATGTGTGCCGCAGTTTTTTTAATAATTTGATTTAATTTAAATTTTTTTGTAAATAACTGTTTTATTTATGTGCACAGCAGGGTGTGCGACGCAGGAGATGTGCACCGCAGGAGATGTGCGCCGCAGGAGATGTGCACCGCAGGAGATGTGCGCAGCAGGAGATTGGCACGCAGGAGATGTGCGACGCAGGATGTGTGCGCACAGTGTTTTTATTAATTTGAGTTAATTATTATAATTTTTTTGTAAATAAATGTTTCCTTTATGTGCAACGCAGGGTGTACGCCGCAGGATGTGCGCCGCAAGAGATGTGCGCCGCAGGATGTGCGCCGCAAGAGATGTGCACCGCAGGAGATGTACATAGCAGGAGGTGTGCGCCGCAGGCGATATGCGCAGCAGGAGATGTGCGCCACTGGAGATGTGCATCGCAGGAGATGTGCGCCGCAGGAGATGTGAGCCGCAGGAGATGTGCGCAGCAGGAGATGTGCACCGCAGGAGATGTGCGCCGCAGGAGATGTGCGTACATGGTACAAAAAATTCTCCAGCACCAGCCAAGCCCAGGGACCCAATCTAAAGCCCAACCCTGAGTGCTGAAAATTGCCTAGAAATGTCTCACTCTTTGTGTTATGTAAACAATTACATGGGACACTTGTAGATACTTTACATTATAGCAAGAATGCCTAGAAATGTCCGAAATATTTTGTTAGGGAAAAATTAAATACATGGGAGAAAACATTCTCCAGCACCAGCCAAGCCTGGCGAGCCACTCTAAAGCCCAACCCTGAGTGCTGAAAATTGCCTAGAAATGTCTCTCTTTGTGTTATGTAAAAAAATACATGGGACACTTGTAGGCACTTTACATAATAGCAAGAATGCCTAGAAATGTCCCAAATGTTTCGTTAGGAAAAAAATTACAATACAAGAGAGAAAAAATTCTCCAGCACCAGCCAAGCCCGGGGACCCACTCTAAAGCCCCACCCTGACTGCTGCTGAACAATGCCTAGAAATGTCTCACTCTTTGTGTTAGGTAAAAAAAATATATATAATACATGGGACACTTGTAGGCACTTTACATTATAGCAAGAATGCCTAGAAATGTCCAAAATCTTTTGTTAGGAAAAATTCCAATACATGGTAGAAAAAAATCCTCCAGCACCAGCCAAGCCCAGGGACCCAATCTAAAGCCCAACCCTGAGTGCTGAAAATTGCCTATAAATGTCTCACTCTTTGTGTTAGGTAAAAAAAAAAAAAAAATACATGGGACACTTGTAGGCACTTTACATTATAGCAAGAATGCCTAGAAATGTCCGAAATGTTTTGTTAGGGAAAAAATTAAATACATGGGAGAAAACATTCTCCAGCACACGCCTAGCCTGGGGAGCATCTCTAAAGCCCAACCCTGAGTGCTGAAAAATAACTAGAAATGTCTCACTCTTTGTGTTAGGTTAAAAAAAAAATATTAATACATGGGACACTTGTAGGCACTTTTCATTACAGCAAGAATGCCTAGAACTATCCCAAATGTTTTGTTAGGGAAAAATGAAATACATGGTAGAAAAAATTCTCCAGAACCAGCCAAGCCCGGGGACCCACTCTGAAGCCCCAACCTGAGTGCTGAAAAATGCCTGGAAATGTCTCACACTTTGTGTTAGGTAAAAACTAAAAAAAAGAAATACTTGGGACACTTGTAGGCACTTTTCATTACAGCAAGAATGCCTAGAAATGTCCCAAATGTTTTGTTAGGGAAAAATACAATACATGGGAGAAAAAATTCTCCAGCACCAGCCAAGCCCGGGGACCCACTCTAAAGCCCCACCCTGACTGCTGTATAATGCCTAGAAATGTCTCACGCTTTGTGTTATGTAACAAAATGACATGGGACACTTGTAGGCATTTTACATTATAGCAAGAATGCCTAGAAATGTCCCAAATCTTTTGTTAGGAAAAATACAATACATGAGAGAAAAAATTCTCCAGCACCAGCCAAGCCCAGGTACCCAATCTAAAGCCCAACCCTGAGTGCTGAAAATTGCCTATAAATGTCTCACTCTTTGTGTTAGTTAAAAAAAAAAAAAAAAATACATGGGACACTTGTAGGCACTTTACATTATAGCAAAAATGCCTAGAAATGTCCCACAAGTTTTGTTAGGGAAAAATGAAATACATGGTAGAAAAAATTCTCCAGAACCAGCCAAGCCCAGGGACCCACTCTGAAGCCCCAACCTGAGTGCTGAAAAATGCCTGGAAATGTCTCACACTTTGTGTTATGTAACAAAATGACATGGGACACTTGTAGGCACTTTACATTATAGCAAGAATGCCTAGAAATGTCCCACAAGTTTTGTTAGGGAAAAATGAAATACATGGTAGAAAAAATTCTCCAGAACCAGCCAAGCCCGGGGACCCACTCTGAAGCCCCAACCTGAGTGCTGAAAAATAACTGGAAATGTCTCACACTTTGTGTTAGGTAAAAACTAAAAAAAAGAAATACTTGGGACACTTGTAGGCACTTTTCATTACAGCAAGAATGCCTAGAAATGTCCCAAATGTTTTGTTAGGGAAAAATACAATACATGGGAGAAAAAATTCTCCAGCACCAGCCAAGCCCGGGGACCCACTCTAAAGCCCCACCCTGACTGCTGAATAATGCCTAGAAATGTCTCACTCTTTGTGTTATGTAACAAAATGACATGGGACACTTGTAGGCATTTTACATTATAGCAAGAATGCCTAGAAATGTCCCAAATCTTATGTTAGGAAAAATACAATACATGAGAGAAAAAATTCTCCAGCACCAGCCAAGCCCGGGGACCCACTCTAAAGCCCCACCCTGACTGCTGCTGAACATTGCCTAGAAATGTCTCACTCTTTGTGTTATATATATTTTTTTACCTAATACATGGGACACTTGTAGGCACTTTACATTATAGCAAGAATGCCTAGAAATGTCCCAAATCTTTTGTTAGGAAAAATTCCAATACATGGTAGAACAAATCCTCCAGCACCAGCCAAGCCCAGGGACCCAATCTAAAGCCCAACCCTGAGTGCTGAAAATTGCCTATAAATGCCTCACTCTTTTTGTTATGTAAAAAAATACATGGGACACTTGTAGGCACTTTACATGATCGCAAAAATGCCTAGAAATGTCCCACACGTTTTGTTAGGGGAAAATGAAATCCATGGGAGAATAAATTCTCCAGCACCAGCCAAGCCCAGGGACCCAATCTAAAGCCCAACCCTGAGTGCTGAAAAATAACTAGAAATGTCTCACTCTTTGTGTTAGGTTAAAAAAAAAATATTAATACATGGGACATTTGTAGGCACTTTTCATTACAGCAAGAATGCCTAGAACTGTCCCAAATGTTTTGTTAGGGAAAAATACAATACATGAGAGAAAAAATTCTCCAGCACCAGCCAAGCCCAGGGACCCAATCTAAAGCCCAACCCTGAGTGCTGAAAATTGCCTATAAATGTCTCACTCTTTGTGTTATGTAACAAAATGACATGGGACACTTGTAGGCACTTTACATTATAGCAAGAATGCCTAGAAATGTCCCACAAGTTTTTTTAGGGAAAAATTAAATACATGGTAGAAAAAATTCTCCAGAACCAGCCACGCCTGGGGAGCATCTCTAAAGCCCAACCTGAGTGCTGAAAAATGCCTGGAAATGTCTCACACTTTGTGTTAGGTATAAACTAAAAAAAAAAAATACTTGGGACACTTGTAGGCACTTTTCATTACAGCAAGAATGCCTAGAAATGTCCCAAATGTTTTGTTAGGGAAAAATACAATACATGGGAGAAAAAATTCTCCAGCACCAGCCAAGCCCGGGGACCCACTCTAAAGCCCCACCCTGAGTGCTGAATAATGCCTAGAAATGTATCACTCTTTTTTTTAGGTAAAAAAAAATATTATAATACATGGGACACTTGTAGGCATTTTACATTATAGCAAGAATGCCTAGAAATGTCCCAAATCTTTTGTTAGGAAAAATTCCAATACATGGTAGAAAAAATCCTCCAGCACCAGCCAAGCCCAGGGACCCAATCTAAAGCCCAACCCTGAGTGCTGAAAATTGCCTAGAAATGTCTCTCTTTGTGTTATGCAAAAAAATACATGGGACACTTATAGGCACTTTACATAATAGCAAGAATGCCTAGAAATCTCCCAAATGTTTCGTTAGGAAAAAAAATACAATACAAGAGAGAAAAAATTCTCCAGCACCAGCCAAGCCCGGGGACCCACTCTAAAGCCCCACCCTGACTGCTGCTGAACAATGCCTAGAAATGTCTCACTCTTTGTGTTATATATTTTTTTTTTACCTAATACATGGGACACTTGTAGGCACTTTCGATTATAGCAAGAATGCCTAGAAATGTCCCAAATCTTTTGTTAGGAAAAATTCCAATACATGGTAGAAAAAATTCTCCAGCACCAGCCAAGCCCAGGGACCCAATCTAAAGCCCAACCCTTAGTGCTGAAAATTGCCTATAAATGTCTCACTCTTTTTGTTATGTAAAAAAATACATGGGACACTTGTAGGCACTTTACATGATCGCAAAAATGCCTAGAAATGTCCCACACGTTTTGTTAGGGGAAAATTAAATCCATGGGAGAATAAATTCTCCAGCATACGCCTAGCCTGGGGAGCCACTCTAAAGCCCCACCCTGACTGCTGCTGAACAATGCCTAGAAATGTCTCACTCTTTGTGTTAGGTAAAAAAATAAAAAATAAAATACATGGTACACTTGTAAGCACTTCACATTATAGCAAGAATGCCAAGAAATGTCCGAAATGTTTTGTTAGGGAAAAGTTAAATACATGGGAGAAAAAATTCTCCAGCGCCAGCCACGCCTGGGGAGCATCTCTAAAGCCCAACCCTGAGTGCTGAAAAATGCCTGGAAATGTCTCATACTTTGTGTTAGGTATAAACTAAAAAAAAAAAATACTTGGGACACTTGTAGGCACTTTACATTATAGCAAGAATGCCTAGAAATGTCCCACACGTTTTGTTATGGGAAAATGAAATCCATGGGAGAATAAATTCTCCAGCACCTGCCAAGCCCGGGGACTCACTCTAAAGCCCCACCCTGACAGCTGCTGAAAAATGCCTAGAAATGTCTCACTCTTTGTGTTAGGTAAAAAAATATATATAATACATGGGACACTTTTAGGCACTTTACATTATAGCAAGAATGCCTAGAAATGTTTTCTTAGGGAAAAATGAAATACATGGGAGAAAACATTCTCCAGCACACGCCTAGCCTGGGGAGCATCTCTAAAGCCCAACCCTGAGTGCTGAAAAATAACTAGAAATGTCTCACTCTTTGTGTTAGGTTAAAAAAAAAATATTAATACATGGGATACTTGTAGGCACTTTTCATTACAGCAAGAATGCCTAGAACTGTCCCACAAGTTTTGTTAGGGAAAAATGAAATACATGGTAGAAAAAATTCTCCAGAACCAGCCAAGCCCGGGGACCCACTCTGAAGCCCCAACCTGAGTGCTGAAAAATGCCTGGAAATGTCTCACACTTTGTGTTAGGTAAAAACTAAAAAAAAAAAATACTTGGGACACTTGTAGGCACTTTTCATTACAGCAAGAATGCCTAGAACTGTCCCAAATGTTTTGTTAGGGAAAAGTTAAATACATGGGAGAAAAAATTCTCCAGCACCAGCCACGCCTGGGGAGCATCTCTAAAGCCCAACCCTGAGTGCTGAAAAATAACTAGTAATGTCTCACTCTTTGTGTTAGGTTAAAAAAAAAATAATAATACATGGGACACTTGTAGGCACTTTACATTATAGCAAGAATGCCTAGAAATGTCCCAAATCTTTTGTTAGGTAAAATTCCAATACATGGTAGAAAAAATCCTCCAGCACCAGCCAGGCCCAGGGACCCAATCTAAAGCCCAACCCTGAGTGCTGAAAATTGCCTATAAATGTCTCACTCTTTGTGTTAGGTAAAAAAAAATATACATGGGACACTTGTAGGCACTTTACATTATAGAAAGAATGCCTAGAAATGTCCGAAATGTTTTGTTAGGGAAAAATGAAATACATGGGAGAAAACATTCTCCAGCACCAGCCAAGCCTGGTGAGCATCTCTAAAGCCCACCCTGAGTGCTGAAAATTGCCTAGAAATGTCTCACTCTTTGTGTTATGTAAAAAAAAACACATGGGACACTTGTAGGCCCTTTACTTTATAGGAACATTGCCTAGAAATGTCCGAAATGTTTTGTTATGGAAAAATTAAATACAATGGAGAAAAAATTCTCCAGCACCAGCCAAGCCCAGGGACCCAATCTAAAGCCCAACCCTGAGTGCTGAAAATTGCCTAGAAATGTCTCTCTTTGTGTTATGTAAAAAAATACATGGGACACTTGTAGGCACTTTACATTATAGCAAGAATGCCTAGAAATGTCCCAAATGTTTTTTTAGGAAAAAATACAATACATGGTAGAAAAAAATCTCCAGCACCAGCCAAGCCCAGGGACCCAATATGAAGCCCAACCCTGAGTTCTGAAAATTGCCTAGAAATGTCTCACTCGTTGTGTTATGTAACAAAATGACATGGGACAATTGTAAGCACTTTACATTATAGAAAGAATGCCTAGAAATGTCCCAAATGTTTTGTTAGGAAAAAATACAATACATGGTAGAAAAAATTCTCCAGAACCATTCAAGCCCGGGGACCCACTCTGAAGCCCCAACCTGAGTGCTGAAAAATGCCTAGAAATGTCTCACTCTTTGTGTTAGGTAAAAAAATATATATAATACTTGGGACACTTGTAGACACTTTACATTATACCAAGAATGCCTAGAAATGTCCCAAATGTTTTTTTAAGAAAAAATACAATACATGATAGAAAAAAAATCTCCAGCACCAGCCAAGCCCAGGGACCCAATCTAAAGCCACACACTGAGTGCTGAAAAATCCCTATAAATGTCTCACTATTTGGGTTATGTAAAAAAATACATGGAACACTTTTAGGCACTTTACAGTATAGGAGAAATACCTCAAAATCTCCTACACGTTTTATTAGGGAAAAATACAAAACATGAGAAAAAAATTCTCCAGCACCAGCCAAGCCTGGGGAGCCACTCTAAAGCCCAACCCTGAGTGCTGAAAAAGGCCTAGAAATGTCTCACTCTTTGTGTTAAGTAAAACAAATTTTAATACATGGGACAATTGTAGGCACTTTACATTAAAGCAAGAATGCTTGGAAATGTTCCAAATGTTTTGTTAGGGAAAAATACAATACATGGTAGAAAAAATTCTCCAGCATATGCCTAGCCTGGGGAGCCACTCTAAAGCCCCACCCTGACTGCCTCTGAACAATGCCTAGAAATGTCTCACTCTTTGTGTTAGGTAAAAAAAATAGAAAATAAAATACATGGGACACTTGTAGGCACTTCACATTATAGCAAGAATGCCAAGAAATGTCCGAAATGTTTTGTTAGGGAAAAGTTAAATACATGGGAGAAAAAATTCTCCAGCGCCAGCCACGCCTGGGGAGCATCTCTAAAGCCCAACCCTGAGTGCTGAAAAATGCCTGGAAATGTCTCACACTTTGTGTTAGGTATAAACTAAAAAAAAAAAATACTTGGGACACTTGTAGGCACTTTTCATTAAAGCAAGAATGCCTAGAAATGTCCCAAATGTTTTGTTAGGGAAAAATACAATACATGGGAGAAAAAATTCTCCAGCACCAGCCAAGCCCGGGGAGCCACTGTAAAGCCCCACCCTGACTGCTGCTGAACAATGCCTAGAAATGTCTCACTCTTTGTGTTAGGTAAAAAAATAAAAAAAAAAATACATGGGACACTTGTAGGCACTTCAAATTATAGCAAGAATGCCTAGAAATGTCCGAAATGTTTTGTTAGGGAAAAGTTAAATACATGGGAGAAAAAATTCTCCAGCACCAGCCAAGCCCAGGGACCCAATCTAAAGCCCAACCCTGAGTGCTGAAAATTGCCTATAAATGTCTCACTCTTTGTGTTAGGTAAAAAAAAAAAAAAAATACATGGGACACTTGCAGGCACTTTACATTATAGCAAGAATGCCTAGAAACTTCCCAAATGTTTTTTTAGGAAAAAATACAATACATGGTAGAAAAAAAATCTCCAGCACCAGCCAAGCCCAGGGACCCAATCTAAAGCCACACCCTGAGTGCTGAAAAATCCCTAGAAATGTCTCACTATTTGGGTTATGTAAAAAAATACATGGAACACTTTTAGGCACTTTACAGTATAGCAAAAATGCCTCTAAATGTCCCAAACATTTTATTAGGGGAAAATACAATACATGGGACAAATAATTCTCCAGCAGCAGCCAAATCTGGAGAGCCACTCTAAAGCCCAACCTTGAGTGCTGAAAAATTCCTAGAAATGTCTCACTCTTTGTGTTATGTTAAAAAAATCCATGGGACACTTGTAGGCACTTTACATTATAACAAGAATGCTTGGAAATGTCCCAAATGTTTTGTTAGGGAAAAATACAATGCATGGTAGAAAAAATTCTCCAGCACAGCCAAGCCGGGAGACCCACTCTAAAGCCCCACCCTGAGTGCGGAAAAATGCCTAGAAATGTCTCACTCTTTGGGTTATGTAAAAAAATACATGGGACACTTGTAGGCCCTTTACTTTATAGGAAGATTATCTAGAAATGTCCCAAATGTTTTGTTAGGGAAAAATAAAAAATACATGGGAGAAAAATTCTCCATCACCAGCCAAGCCCGGGGACCCACTCTAAAGCCCCACCATGACTGCTGCTGAACAATGCCTAGAAATGTTTCACTCTTTGTGTTAGGTAAAAAAAAATATATAATACATGGGACACTTGTAGGCACTTTACATTATAGCAAGAATGCCTAGAAATGTTTTCTTAGGGAAAAATGAAATACATGGGAGAAAAAATTCTCCAGCACCAGCCAAGCCACTCTAAAGCCCAACCCTGAGTGCTGAAAATTGCCCAGAAATGTCTCTCTTTGTGTTATGTAAAAAAATACATGGGACACTTGTAGGCACTTTACATTATAGCAAGAACGCCTAGAAATGTCCCAAATCTTTTGTTAGGAAAAATTCCAATACATGGTAGAAACAATCCTCTAGCACAAGCCAAGCCCAGGGACCCAATCTAAAGCCCAACCCTGAGTGCTGAAAATTGCCTATAAATGTCTCACTCTTTGTGTTAGGTAAAAAAAATAAAAAATAAAATACATGGGACACTTGTAGGCACTTCACATTATAGCAAGAATGCCAAGAAATGTCCGAAATGTTTTGTTAGGGAAAAGTTAAATACATGGGAGAAAAAATTCTCCAGCGCCAGCCACGCCTGGGGAGCATCTCTAAAGCCCAACCCTGAGTTCTGAAAAATGCCTGGAAATGTCTCACACTATGTGTTAGGTATAAACTAAAAAAAAATAATACTTTGGACACTTGTAGGGTTAGGGTTAGGGATTAGGGATGAAAGCACATTGGAGAAGGAGATATTCTTGAATAACTTTTTTTCTGAAGGTCGTAGAGACTTGGAAAGTGGTTTCTATTGAACTAATGTGGGTCCTGCGGATCGATTGGTGCCATCCCCGAGCTCCTACGACCTTCGGAAGGGGTCGAAGTAGCGAATGGCCGAAAACCCGAGGAGATATTCTTGAATAACTTTTTTTGTGAAGGTTAGGGTTAGGGTTAGGGTTAGGATTAGGATTAGGGATGAAAGCACATTGGAGAAGGAGATATTCTTGAATAACTTTTTTTCTGGGTTAGGGTTAGGGTTAGGGTTAGGATTAGGGATGAAAGCACATTGGAGAAGGAGATATTCTTGAATAACTTTTTTTCTGAAGGTCGTAGAGACTTGGAAAGTGGTTTCTATTGAACTAATGTGGGTCCTGCAGATCGATTGGTGCCATCCCCGAGCTCCTACGACCTTCGGAAGGGGTCAAAGTAGCAAATGGCCGAAAACCCGAGGAGATATTCTTGAATAACTTTTTTTGTGAAGGTCGTAGAGAGTGGGAGAGGGCATTTGTTTCCGGCAAGTGGGGTATTGCGCATCGATTGGTACCATTTTCGAGCTTCTACGACCTTCGGAAGGGGTCGAACGCCCAAATCCCCAAAAGTGGGCGGGGCTAGTTCGGAATTTCTGATTTCTGGTGGAATTTCTGTGGATCTTACCTGCATTCTTACCTTTCAGGCTGAATGAAGAGGGGCCTGATGTGTGTCCAGACCACTGGCTCCTTGGCCCCCCATGATTGGGCCCCCAGAAGAGATGATTGGGCCCCCAGAAGAGCTCCTGTGCCCCATACACCGCACGGCCCAAGGACATGCTTCACTGTCATTCTTCCAAGCGACTGATTTTGGATTTCTCCAAGATTTGTCTAATGAGCTGTTTGATCTGTGGGGCACTTGTCTTGTGTGTGAGTTCACCTTGGTCATGGTTTTTCCTGAATTTAGGGTTTTGAATTTGATGTGATAAAATGACATTTCTGAGGAGAATTCTCTGTTGGGATGGTGAATATCCTGTAATTTTGAGTTTTGGTGTCTTCTATGCCGAGATATTTGAGAGAAACGGGATTGTAATTAGGCAGCCTCATTAGCATAGCCTGCTGAGGAGATATTCTTGAATAACTTTTGTTGTGAAGGTCGTAGAGACTTGGAAAGGGCGTCTGTCTCTACCAAACGGGGTACTGCGGATCGATTGGTACCATCCCCGAGCTTCTAGGACCTTGGGAAGGGGTCGAACGAGCGAATCTGAAAAGTGGGCGGGGTTAGGTTTAGGCAAGGGGTGGTGTGGTTAGGGTAAGGGTCTAAGGAACCTGACTAGGCATAGAATCGAAGTCCAGAACCTCTGAATAAGAAAGTCGCTAAAACAGCTAGGGTTAAGGTAAGGGTTAGGGTTAGGGTTAGGATTAGGGATGAAAGCACATTGGAGAAGGAGATATTCTTGAATAGGGTTAGGGTTAGGGTTAGGGTTAGGATTAGGGATGAAAGCACATTGGAGAAGGAGATATTCTTGAATAACTTTTTTTCTGAAGGTCGGTTAGGGTTAGGTTTTTGAAGTTATCTCGATGACTCCCCCCGCTTCATCCAACGACTGGGCGGTTTGGAATAGGGAGCCAAAGGCAATGCACTGGCCGACGCACGTCATCAATACTCTCCTTTCTTCACATATCCCCTTTACCGAATTGGTTTTAAACCGTAGTTTCAGTGTACTTGCTTTTTGTATTGTTTTTTTAGGTTTGGTCTTTAGATGAAAGTGATTTTTTATTTATTTGATAGGCTTTGGTTTTTCTTTTTTGTCCTGTATTAAAGTTTATTAAGGAGTTGTTTTGACTCCATGTCTTTGTATTGTTTTGTTTGTAAAAAATAATTTGGACTATTTTTAGCTATTTTGTGTTTTTCTAAATCTATATATTAGGTGACACATCATCAGTAGTGTACCTCAGGGTCATTGGATGTTTCGGCCATTACCACCAGACACCCTCTCCCAAGGAAGGCCCCGCCGGGGTTGATCAAACCCCAGGGTGTGTCCCACTAAGTTTAGAGTAATCTAAATCTAAGGTATTTTTAGAAAGGATTCTTGTTTGTCGCTTTTTAGGGATTAAGGTCATATAAAGTGGTTAGATTTAGGATTAGGGATGAAAGCACATTGGAGAAGGAGATATTCTTGAATAACTTTTTTTCTGAAGGTCGTAGAGACTTGGAAAGTGGTTTCTATTGAACTAATGTGGGTCCTGCGGATCGATTGGTGCCATCCCCGAGCTCCTCCGACCTTCGGAAGGGGTCGAAGTAGCAAATGGCCGAAAACCCGAGGAGATATTCTTGAATAACTTTTTTTGTGAAGGTCGTAGAGAGTGGGAGAGGGCATTTGTTTCTGGCAAGTGGGGTATTGCGCATCGATTGGTACCATTTTCGAGCTTCTACGACCTTCGGAAGGGGTCGAACGCCCAAATCCCCAAAAGTGGGCGGGGCTAGTTCGGAATTTCTGATTTCTGGTGGAATTTGTGTCGATCTTACCTGCATTCTTACCTTTCAGGTTGAATGAAGAGGGGCCTGATGTGTGTCCAGACCACTGCCTCCTTGGCCCCCCATGATTGGGCCCCCAGAAGAGATGATTGGGCCCCCAGAAGAGCTCCTGTGCCCCATACACCGCACGGCCCAAGGAGATGCTTCACTGTCATTCTTCCAAGCGACTGATTTTGGATTTCTCCAAGATTTGTCTAATGAGCTGTTTGATCTGTGGGGCACTTGTCTTGTGTGTGAGTTCACCTTGGTCATGGTTTTTCCTGAATTTAGGGTTTTGAATTTGATGTGATAAAATGACATTTCTGAGGAGAATTCTCTGTTGGGATGGTGAATATCCTGTAATTTTGAGTTTTGGTGTCTTCTATGCCGAGATATTTGAGAGAAACGGGATTGTAATTAGGCCGCCTCATTAGCATAGCCTGCTGAGGAGATATTCTTGAATAACTTTTGTTGTGAAGGTCGTAGAGACTTGGAAAGGGCGTCTGTCTCTACCAAACGGGGTACTGCGGATCGATTGGTACCATCCCCGAGCTTCTAGGACCTTGGGAAGGGGTCGAACGAGCGAATCTGAAAAGTGGGCGGGGTTAGGTTTAGGCAAGGGGTGGTGTGGTTAGGGTAAGAGTCTAAGGAACCTGACTAGGCATAGAATCGAAGTCCAGAACCTCTGAATAAGAAAGTCGCTAAAACAGCTAGGGTTAAGGTAAGGATTAGGGATGAAAGCACATTGGAGAAGGAGATATTCTTGAATAAGGGTTAGGGTTAGGGTTAGGGTTAGGTTTTTGAAGTTATCTCGATGACTCCCCCCGCTTCATCCAACGACTGGGCGGTTTGGAATAGGGAGCCAAAGGCAATGCACTGGCCCACGCACGTCATCAATACTCCCCCTTCTTCACATATCCCCTTTACCGAATTGGTTTTAAACCGTAGTTTTAGTGCACTTGCTTTTGTATTGGTTTTTAAAGTAAGTTAGGTTTGGTCTTTAGATGAAAGTGAGTTTTTTATTTGATAGGTTTTGGTTTTCTTTTTTGTTTTTTGTCCTGTATTAAAATTTATTAAGGAGTTGTTTTGACTTAATGTCTTTGTATTGTTTTGTAAAGAGCAATTTGGACTATTTTTGGCTATTTTTTGTTTTTCTAAATCTATATATTAGGTGACACATCATCAGTAGTGCACCTCAGGGTCATTGGATGTTTCGGCCATTACCACCAGACACCCTCTCCCAAGGAAGGCCCCGCCGGGGTTGATCAAACCCCAGGGTGTGTCCCACTAAGTTTATAGTAATCTAAGTGTAAGGTATTTTAGAATTCTGGTTTGTCGTTTTTAGGGATCAACTGATTTCGGGTTAGAGTTTCTAACTAATGTTTTTTTTAAGATAATTTTTTTAGGTCTAGAGTTTGATGGTTTAGGGTGTAACGGTTAGTTTAAGTGGTTAGGGTTTTTAGGCGTAGGATTGAACGGTTAGGTTTAGAATTTAAGGTCACGTATAGGCTAAAGTGGTTCGATTTAGGGTTAGGGTTAGGTTTTAGGGTTAGGGACAAATGGTTAGGTTTAGGCGTAGGGATTGAATGGTTAGGTTTAGGATTAAGGTCATGTATAGGCATAAAGTGGTTAGATTTAGGGTTAGGTTTAGGGTTAGGGACAAATGGTTAAGTTTAGGCGTAGGGATTGAACGGTTAGGTTTAGGATTAAGGTCATGAATAGGCATAAATTGGTTAGATGTAGGGTTAGGGTTAGGTTAGGGTTAGGGTTAGGATTAGGGATGAAAGCACATTGGAGAAGGAGATATTCTTGAATAACTTTTTTTCTGAAGGTCGTAGAGACTTGGAAAGTGGTTTCTATTGAACTAATGTGGGTCCTGCGGATCGATTGGTGCCATCCCCGAGCTCCTCCGACCTTCGGAAGGGGTCGAAGTAGCAAATGGCCGAAAACCCGAGGAGATATTCTTGAATAACTTTTTTTGTGAAGGTCGTAGAGAGTGGGAGAGGGCATTTGTTTCTGGCAAGTGGGGTATTGCGCATCGATTGGTACCATTTTCGAGCTTCTACGACCTTCGGAAGGGGTCGAACGCCCAAATCCCCAAAAGAGGGAGGGGCTAGTTCGGAATTTCTGATTTCTGGTGGAATTTGTGTCGATCTTACCTGCATTCTTACCTTTCAGGTTGAATGAAGAGGGGCCTGATGTGTGTCCAGACCACTGCCTCCTTGGCCCCCCATGATTGGGCCCCCAGAAGAGCTCCTGTGCCCCATACACCGCACGGCCCAAGGAGATGCTTCACTGTCATTCTTCCAAGCGACTGATTTTGGATTTCTCCAAGATTTGTCTAATGAGCTGTTTGATCTGTGGGGCACTTGTCTTGTGTGTGAGTTCACCTTGGTCATGGTTTTTCCTGAATTTAGGGTTTTGAATTTGATGTGATAAAATGACATTTCTGAGGAGAATTCTCTGTTGGGATGGTGAATATCCTGTAATTTTGAGTTTTGGTGTCTTCTATGCCGAGATATTTGAGAGAAACGGGATTGTAATTAGGCCGCCTCATTAGCATAGCCTGCTGAGGAGATATTCTTGAATAACTTTTGTTGTGAAGGTCGTAGAGACTTGGAAAGGGCGTCTGTCTCTACCAAACGGGGTACTGCGGATCGATTGGTACCATCCCCGAGCTTCTAGGACCTTGGGAAGGGGTCGAACGAGCGAATCTGAAAAGTGGGCGGGGTTAGGTTTAGGCAAGGGGTGGTGTGGTTAGGGTAAGGGTCTAAGGAACCTGACTAGGCATCGAATCGAAGTCCAGAACCTCTGAATAAGAAAGTCGCTAAAACAGCTAGGGTTAAGGTAAGGATTAGGGATGAAAGCACATTGGAGAAGGAGATATTCTTGAATAACTTTTTTTCTGAAGGTCGTAGAGACTTGGAAAGTGGTTTCTATTGAACTAATGTGGGTCCTGCGGATCGATTGGTGCCATCCCCGAGCTCCTCCGACCTTCGGAAGGGGTCGAAGTAGCAAATGGCCGAAAACCCGAGGAGATATTCTTGAATAACTTTTTTTGTGAAGGTCGTAGAGAGTGGGAGAGGGCATTTGTTTCTGGCAAGTGGGGTATTGCGCATCGATTGGTACCATTTTCGAGCTTCTACGACCTTCGGAAGGGGTCGAACGCCCAAATCCCCAAAAGAGGGAGGGGCTAGTTCGGAATTTCTGATTTCTGGTGGAATTTGTGTCGATCTTACCTGCATTCTTACCTTTCAGGTTGAATGAAGAGGGGCCTGATGTGTGTCCAGACCACTGCCTCCTTGGCCCCCCATGATTGGGCCCCCAGAAGAGCTCCTGTGCCCCATACACCGCACGGCCCAAGGAGATGCTTCACTGTCATTCTTCCAAGCGACTGATTTTGGATTTCTCCAAGATTTGTCTAATGAGCTGTTTGATCTGTGGGGCACTTGTCTTGTGTGTGAGTTCACCTTGGTCATGGTTTTTCCTGAATTTAGGGTTTTGAATTTGATGTGATAAAATGACATTTCTGAGGAGAATTCTCTGTTGGGATGGTGAATATCCTGTAATTTTGAGTTTTGGTGTCTTCTATGCCGAGATATTTGAGAGAAACGGGATTGTAATTAGGCCGCCTCATTAGCATAGCCTGCTGAGGAGATATTCTTGAATAACTTTTGTTGTGAAGGTCGTAGAGACTTGGAAAGGGCGTCTGTCTCTACCAAACGGGGTACTGCGGATCGATTGGTACCATCCCCGAGCTTCTAGGACCTTGGGAAGGGGTCGAACGAGCGAATCTGAAAAGTGGGCGGGGTTAGGTTTAGGCAAGGGGTGGTGTGGTTAGGGTAAGAGTCTAAGGAACCTGACTAGGCATAGAATCGAAGTCCAGAACCTCTGAATAAGAAAGTCGCTAAAACAGCTAGGGTTAAGGTAAGGATTAGGGATGAAAGCACATTGGAGAAGGAGATATTCTTGAATAACTTTTTTTCTGAAGGTCGTAGAGACTTGGAAAGTGGTTTCTATTGAACTAATGTGGGTCCTGCGGATCGATTGGTGCCATCCCCGAGCTCCTCCGACCTTCGGAAGGGGTCGAAGTAGCAAATGGCCGAAAACCCGAGGAGATATTCTTGAATAACTTTTTTTGTGAAGGTTAGGGTTAGGGTTAGGGTTAGGGTTAGGGTTAGGGTTAGGATTAGGGATGAAAGCACATTGGAGAAGGAGATATTCTTGAATAACTTTTTTTCTGAAGGTCGTAGAGACTTGGAAAGTGGTTTCTATTGAACTAATGTGGGTCCTGCAGATCGATTGGTGCCATCCCCGAGCTCCTACGACCTTCGGAAGGGGTCAAAGTAGCAAATGGCCGAAAACCCGAGGAGATATTCTTGAATAACTTTTTTTGTGAAGGTCGTAGAGAGTGGGAGAGGGCATTTGTTTCCGGCAAGTGGGGTATTGCGCATCGATTGGTACCATTTTCGAGCTTCTACGACCTTCGGAAGGGGTCGAACGCCCAAATCCCCAAAAGTGGGCGGGGCTAGTTCGGAATTTCTGATTTCTGGTGGAATTTCTGTGGATCTTACCTGCATTCTTACCTTTCAGGCTGAATGAAGAGGGGCCTGATGTGTGTCCAGACCACTGGCTCCTTGGCCCCCCATGATTGGGCCCCCAGAAGAGATGATTGGGCCCCCAGAAGAGCTCCTGTGCCCCATACACCGCACGGCCCAAGGACATGCTTCACTGTCATTCTTCCAAGCGACTGATTTTGGATTTCTCCAAGATTTGTCTAATGAGCTGTTTGATCTGTGGGGCACTTGTCTTGTGTGTGAGTTCACCTTGGTCATGGTTTTTCCTGAATTTAGGGTTTTGAATTTGATGTGATAAAATGACATTTCTGAGGAGAATTCTCTGTTGGGATGGTGAATATCCTGTAATTTTGAGTTTTGGTGTCTTCTATGCCGAGATATTTGAGAGAAACGGGATTGTAATTAGGCAGCCTCATTAGCATAGCCTGCTGAGGAGATATTCTTGAATAACTTTTGTTGTGAAGGTCGTAGAGACTTGGAAAGGGCGTCTGTCTCTACCAAACGGGGTACTGCGGATCGATTGGTACCATCCCCGAGCTTCTAGGACCTTGGGAAGGGGTCGAACGAGCGAATCTGAAAAGTGGGCGGGGTTAGGTTTAGGCAAGGGGTGGTGTGGTTAGGGTAAGGGTCTAAGGAACCTGACTAGGCATAGAATCGAAGTCCAGAACCTCTGAATAAGAAAGTCGCTAAAACAGCTAGGGTTAAGGTAAGGGTTAGGGTTAGGGTTAGGATTAGGGATGAAAGCACATTGGAGAAGGAGATATTCTTGAATAGGGTTAGGGTTAGGGTTAGGGTTAGGATTAGGGATGAAAGCACATTGGAGAAGGAGATATTCTTGAATAACTTTTTTTCTGAAGGTCGGTTAGGGTTAGGTTTTTGAAGTTATCTCGATGACTCCCCCCGCTTCATCCAACGACTGGGCGGTTTGGAATAGGGAGCCAAAGGCAATGCACTGGCCGACGCACGTCATCAATACTCTCCTTTCTTCACATATCCCCTTTACCGAATTGGTTTTAAACCGTAGTTTCAGTGTACTTGCTTTTTGTATTGTTTTTTTAGGTTTGGTCTTTAGATGAAAGTGATTTTTTATTTATTTGATAGGCTTTGGTTTTTCTTTTTTGTCCTGTATTAAAGTTTATTAAGGAGTTGTTTTGACTCCATGTCTTTGTATTGTTTTGTTTGTAAAAAATAATTTGGACTATTTTTAGCTATTTTGTGTTTTTCTAAATCTATATATTAGGTGACACATCATCAGTAGTGTACCTCAGGGTCATTGGATGTTTCGGCCATTACCACCAGACACCCTCTCCCAAGGAAGGCCCCGCCGGGGTTGATCAAACCCCAGGGTGTGTCCCACTAAGTTTAGAGTAATCTAAATCTAAGGTATTTTTAGAAAGGATTCTTGTTTGTCGCTTTTTAGGGATTAAGGTCATATAAAGTGGTTAGATTTAGGATTAGGGATGAAAGCACATTGGAGAAGGAGATATTCTTGAATAACTTTTTTTCTGAAGGTCGTAGAGACTTGGAAAGTGGTTTCTATTGAACTAATGTGGGTCCTGCGGATCGATTGGTGCCATCCCCGAGCTCCTCCGACCTTCGGAAGGGGTCGAAGTAGCAAATGGCCGAAAACCCGAGGAGATATTCTTGAATAACTTTTTTTGTGAAGGTCGTAGAGAGTGGGAGAGGGCATTTGTTTCTGGCAAGTGGGGTATTGCGCATCGATTGGTACCATTTTCGAGCTTCTACGACCTTCGGAAGGGGTCGAACGCCCAAATCCCCAAAAGTGGGCGGGGCTAGTTCGGAATTTCTGATTTCTGGTGGAATTTGTGTCGATCTTACCTGCATTCTTACCTTTCAGGTTGAATGAAGAGGGGCCTGATGTGTGTCCAGACCACTGCCTCCTTGGCCCCCCATGATTGGGCCCCCAGAAGAGATGATTGGGCCCCCAGAAGAGCTCCTGTGCCCCATACACCGCACGGCCCAAGGAGATGCTTCACTGTCATTCTTCCAAGCGACTGATTTTGGATTTCTCCAAGATTTGTCTAATGAGCTGTTTGATCTGTGGGGCACTTGTCTTGTGTGTGAGTTCACCTTGGTCATGGTTTTTCCTGAATTTAGGGTTTTGAATTTGATGTGATAAAATGACATTTCTGAGGAGAATTCTCTGTTGGGATGGTGAATATCCTGTAATTTTGAGTTTTGGTGTCTTCTATGCCGAGATATTTGAGAGAAACGGGATTGTAATTAGGCCGCCTCATTAGCATAGCCTGCTGAGGAGATATTCTTGAATAACTTTTGTTGTGAAGGTCGTAGAGACTTGGAAAGGGCGTCTGTCTCTACCAAACGGGGTACTGCGGATCGATTGGTACCATCCCCGAGCTTCTAGGACCTTGGGAAGGGGTCGAACGAGCGAATCTGAAAAGTGGGCGGGGTTAGGTTTAGGCAAGGGGTGGTGTGGTTAGGGTAAGAGTCTAAGGAACCTGACTAGGCATAGAATCGAAGTCCAGAACCTCTGAATAAGAAAGTCGCTAAAACAGCTAGGGTTAAGGTAAGGATTAGGGATGAAAGCACATTGGAGAAGGAGATATTCTTGAATAAGGGTTAGGGTTAGGGTTAGGGTTAGGTTTTTGAAGTTATCTCGATGACTCCCCCCGCTTCATCCAACGACTGGGCGGTTTGGAATAGGGAGCCAAAGGCAATGCACTGGCCCACGCACGTCATCAATACTCCCCCTTCTTCACATATCCCCTTTACCGAATTGGTTTTAAACCGTAGTTTTAGTGCACTTGCTTTTGTATTGGTTTTTAAAGTAAGTTAGGTTTGGTCTTTAGATGAAAGTGAGTTTTTTATTTGATAGGTTTTGGTTTTCTTTTTTGTTTTTTGTCCTGTATTAAAATTTATTAAGGAGTTGTTTTGACTTAATGTCTTTGTATTGTTTTGTAAAGAGCAATTTGGACTATTTTTGGCTATTTTTTGTTTTTCTAAATCTATATATTAGGTGACACATCATCAGTAGTGCACCTCAGGGTCATTGGATGTTTCGGCCATTACCACCAGACACCCTCTCCCAAGGAAGGCCCCGCCGGGGTTGATCAAACCCCAGGGTGTGTCCCACTAAGTTTATAGTAATCTAAGTGTAAGGTATTTTAGAATTCTGGTTTGTCGTTTTTAGGGATCAACTGATTTCGGGTTAGAGTTTCTAACTAATGTTTTTTTTAAGATAATTTTTTTAGGTCTAGAGTTTGATGGTTTAGGGTGTAACGGTTAGTTTAAGTGGTTAGGGTTTTTAGGCGTAGGATTGAACGGTTAGGTTTAGAATTTAAGGTCACGTATAGGCTAAAGTGGTTCGATTTAGGGTTAGGGTTAGGTTTTAGGGTTAGGGACAAATGGTTAGGTTTAGGCGTAGGGATTGAATGGTTAGGTTTAGGATTAAGGTCATGTATAGGCATAAAGTGGTTAGATTTAGGGTTAGGTTTAGGGTTAGGGACAAATGGTTAAGTTTAGGCGTAGGGATTGAACGGTTAGGTTTAGGATTAAGGTCATGAATAGGCATAAATTGGTTAGATGTAGGGTTAGGGTTAGGTTAGGGTTAGGGTTAGGATTAGGGATGAAAGCACATTGGAGAAGGAGATATTCTTGAATAACTTTTTTTCTGAAGGTCGTAGAGACTTGGAAAGTGGTTTCTATTGAACTAATGTGGGTCCTGCGGATCGATTGGTGCCATCCCCGAGCTCCTCCGACCTTCGGAAGGGGTCGAAGTAGCAAATGGCCGAAAACCCGAGGAGATATTCTTGAATAACTTTTTTTGTGAAGGTCGTAGAGAGTGGGAGAGGGCATTTGTTTCTGGCAAGTGGGGTATTGCGCATCGATTGGTACCATTTTCGAGCTTCTACGACCTTCGGAAGGGGTCGAACGCCCAAATCCCCAAAAGAGGGAGGGGCTAGTTCGGAATTTCTGATTTCTGGTGGAATTTGTGTCGATCTTACCTGCATTCTTACCTTTCAGGTTGAATGAAGAGGGGCCTGATGTGTGTCCAGACCACTGCCTCCTTGGCCCCCCATGATTGGGCCCCCAGAAGAGCTCCTGTGCCCCATACACCGCACGGCCCAAGGAGATGCTTCACTGTCATTCTTCCAAGCGACTGATTTTGGATTTCTCCAAGATTTGTCTAATGAGCTGTTTGATCTGTGGGGCACTTGTCTTGTGTGTGAGTTCACCTTGGTCATGGTTTTTCCTGAATTTAGGGTTTTGAATTTGATGTGATAAAATGACATTTCTGAGGAGAATTCTCTGTTGGGATGGTGAATATCCTGTAATTTTGAGTTTTGGTGTCTTCTATGCCGAGATATTTGAGAGAAACGGGATTGTAATTAGGCCGCCTCATTAGCATAGCCTGCTGAGGAGATATTCTTGAATAACTTTTGTTGTGAAGGTCGTAGAGACTTGGAAAGGGCGTCTGTCTCTACCAAACGGGGTACTGCGGATCGATTGGTACCATCCCCGAGCTTCTAGGACCTTGGGAAGGGTTAGGGTTAGGGTTAGGGTTAGGGTTAGGGTTAGGGTTAGGGTTAGGATTAGGGATGAAAGCACATTGGAGAAGGAGATATTCTTGAATAACTTTTTTTCTGAAGGTCGTAGAGACTTGGAAAGTGGTTTCTATTGAACTAATGTGGGTCCTGCGGATCGATTGGTGCCATCCCCGAGCTCCTACGACCTTCGGAAGGGGTCGAAGTAGCAAATGGCCGAAAAGCCGAGGAGATATTCTTGAATAACTTTTTTTGTGAAGGTCGTAGAGAGTGGGAGAGGGCATTTGTTTCTGGCAAGTGGGGTATTGCGCATCGATTGGTACCATTTTCGAGCTTCTACGACCTTCGGAAGGGGTCGAACGCCCAAATCCCCAAAAGTGGGCGGGGCTAGTTCGGAATTTCTGATTTCTGGTGGAATTTCTGTGGATCTTACCTGCATTCTTACCTTTCAGGCTGAATGAAGAGGGGCCTGATGTGTGTCCAGACCACTGGCTCCTTGGCCCCCCATGATTGGGCCCCCAGAAGAGATGATTGGGCCCCCAGAAGAGCTCCTGTGCCCCATACACCGCACGGCCCAAGGAGATGCTTCACTCTCATTCTTCCAAGCAACTGATTTTGGATTTCTCCAAGATTTGTCTAATGAGCTGTTTGATCTGTGGGGCACTTGTCTTGTGTGTGAGTTCACCTTGGTCATGGTTTTTCCTGAATTTAGGGTTTTGAATTTGATGTGATAAAATGACATTTCTGAGGAGAATTCTCTGTTGGGATGGTGAATATCCTGTAATTTTGAGTTTTGGTGTCTTCTATGCCGAGATATTTGAGAGAAACGGGATTGTAATTAGGCCGCCTCATTAGCATAGCCTGCTGAGGAGATATTCTTGAATAACTTTTGTTGTGAAGGTCGTAGAGACTTGGAAAGGGCGTCTGTCTCTACCAAACGGGGTACTGCGGATCGATTGGTACCATCCCCGAGCTTCTAGGACCTTGGGAAGGGGTCGAACGAGCGAATCTGAAAAGTGGGCGGGGTTAGGTTTAGGCAAGGGGTGGTGTGGTTAGGGTAAGGGTCTAAGGAACCTGACTAGGCATAGAATCGAAGTCCAGAACCTCTGAATAAGAAAGTCGCTAAAACAGCTAGGGTTAAGGTAAGGATTAGGGATGAAAGCACATTGGAGAAGGGTTAGGGTTAGGGTTAGGGTTAGGGTTAGGGATGAAAGGGTTAGGGTTAGGGTTAGGGTTAGGGTTAGGGTTAGGATTAGGGATGAAAGCACATTGGAGAAGGAGATATTCTTGAATAACTTTTTTTCTGAAGGTCGTAGAGACTTGGAAAGTGGTTTCTATTGAACTAATGTGGGTCCTGCGGATCGATTGGTGCCATCCCCGAGCTCCTACGACCTTCGGAAGGGGTCGAAGTAGCAAATGGCCGAAAAGCCGAGGAGATATTCTTGAATAACTTTTTTTGTGAAGGTCGTAGAGAGTGGGAGAGGGCATTTGTTTCTGGCAAGTGGGGTATTGCGCATCGATTGGTACCATTTTCGAGCTTCTACGACCTTCGGAAGGGGTCGAACGCCCAAATCCCCAAAAGTGGGCGGGGCTAGTTCGGAATTTCTGATTTCTGGTGGAATTTCTGTGGATCTTACCTGCATTCTTACCTTTCAGGCTGAATGAAGAGGGGCCTGATGTGTGTCCAGACCACTGCATCTCCTTGGCCCAGCATGATTGGGCCCCCAGAAGAGATGATTGGGCCCCCAGAAGAGCTCCTGTGCCCCATACACCGCACGGCCCAAGGAGATGCTTCACTCTCATTCTTCCAAGCGACTGATTTTGGATTTCTCCAAGATTTGTCTAATGAGCTGTTTGATCTGTGGGGCACTTGTCTTGTGTGTGAGTTCACCTTGGTCATGGTTTTTCCTGAATTTAGGGTTTTGAATTTGATGTGATAAAATGACATTTCTGAGGAGAATTCTCTCTTGGGATGGTAAATATCCTGTAATTTTGAGTTTTGGTGTCTTCTATGCCGAGATATTTGAGAGAAACGGGATTGTAATTAGGCCGCCTCATTAGCATAGCCTGCTGAGGAGATATTCTTGAATAACTTTTGTTGTGAAGGTCGTAGAGACTTGGAAAGGGCGTCTGTCTGTACTAAATGGGGTACTGCGGATCGATTGGTACCATCGCCGAGCTTCTAGGACCTTGGGAAGGGGTCGAACGAGCGAATCTGAAAAGTGGGCGGGGTTAGGTTTAGGCAAGGGGTGGTGTGGTTAGGGTAAGGGTCTAAGGAACCTGACTAGGCATAGAATCGAAGTCCAGAACCTCTGAATAAGAAAGTCGCTAAAACAGCTAGGGTTAAGGTAAGGATTAGGGATGAAAGCACATTGGAGAAGGAGATATTCTTGAATAACTTTTTTTCTGAAGGTCGTAGAGACTTGGAAAGTGGTTTCTATTGAACTAATGTGGGTCCTGCGGATCGATTGGTGGGTTAGGGTTAGGGTTAGGGTTAGGGTTAGGGTTAGGGTTAGGATTAGGGATGAAAGCACATTGGAGAAGGAGATATTCTTGAATAACTTTTTTTCTGAAGGTCGTAGAGACTTGGAAAGTGGTTTCTATTGAACTAATGTGGGTCCTGCGGATCGATTGGTGCCATCCCCGAGCTCCTACGACCTTCGGAAGGGGTCGAAGTAGCAAATGGCCGAAAAGCCGAGGAGATATTCTTGAATAACTTTTTTTGTGAAGGTCGTAGAGAGTGGGAGAGGGCATTTGTTTCTGGCAAGTGGGGTATTGCGCATCGATTGGTACCATTTTCGAGCTTCTACGACCTTCGGAAGGGGTCGAACGCCCAAATCCCCAAAAGTGGGAGGGGCTAGTTCGGAATTTCTGATTTCTGGTGGAATTTGTGTCGATCTTACCTGCATTCTTACCTTTCAGGTTGAATGAAGAGGGGCCTGATGTGTGTCCAGACCACTGCCTCCTTGGCCCCCCATGATTGGGCCCCCAGAAGAGATGATTGGGCCCCCAGAAGAGCTCCTGTGCCCCATACACCGCACGGCCCAAGGAGATGCTTCACTGTCATTCTTCCAAGCGACTGATTTTGGATTTCTCCAAGATTTGTCTAATGAGCTGTTTGATCTGTGGGGCACTTGTCTTGTGTGTGAGTTCACCTTGGTCATGGTTTTTCCTGAATTTAGGGTTTTGAATTTGATGTGATAAAATGACATTTCTGAGGAGAATTCTCTGTTGGGATGGTGAATATCCTGTAATTTTGAGTTTTGGTGTCTTCTATGCCGAGATATTTGAGAGAAACGGGATTGTAATTAGGCCGCCTCATTAGCATAGCCTGCTGAGGAGATATTCTTGAATAACTTTTGTTGTGAAGGTCGTAGAGACTTGGAAAGGGCGTCTGTCTCTACCAAACGGGGTACTGCGGATCGATTGGTACCATCCCCGAGCTTCTAGGACCTTGGGAAGGGGTCGAACGAGCGAATCTGAAAAGTGGGCGGGGTTAGGTTTAGGCAAGGGGTGGTGTGGTTAGGGTAAGAGTCTAAGGAACCTGACTAGGCATAGAATCGAAGTCCAGAACCTCTGAATAAGAAAGTCGCTAAAACAGCTAGGGTTAAGGTAAGGATTAGGGATGAAAGCACATTGGAGAAGGAGATATTCTTGAATAAGGGTTAGGGTTAGGGTTAGGGTTAGGTTTTTGAAGTTATCTCGATGACTCCCCCCGCTTCATCCAACGACTGGGCGGTTTGGAATAGGGAGCCAAAGGCAATGCACTGGCCCACGCACGTCATCAATACTCCCCCTTCTTCACATATCCCCTTTACCGAATTGGTTTTAAACCGTAGTTTTAGTGCACTTGCTTTTGTATTGGTTTTTAAAGTAAGTTAGGTTTGGTCTTTAGATGAAAGTGAGTTTTTTATTTGATAGGTTTTGGTTTTCTTTTTTGTTTTTTGTCCTGTATTAAAATTTATTAAGGAGTTGTTTTGACTTAATGTCTTTGTATTGTTTTGTAAAGAGCAATTTGGACTATTTTTGGCTATTTTTTGTTTTTCTAAATCTATATATTAGGTGACACATCATCAGTAGTGCACCTCAGGGTCATTGGATGTTTCGGCCATTACCACCAGACACCCTCTCCCAAGGAAGGCCCCGCCGGGGTTGATCAAACCCCAGGGTGTGTCCCACTAAGTTTATAGTAATCTAAGTGTAAGGTATTTTAGAATTCTGGTTTGTCGTTTTTAGGGATCAACTGATTTCGGGTTAGAGTTTCTAACTAATGTTTTTTTTAAGATAATTTTTTTAGGTCTAGAGTTTGATGGTTTAGGGTGTAACGGTTAGTTTAAGTGGTTAGGGTTTTTAGGCGTAGGATTGAACGGTTAGGTTTAGAATTTAAGGTCACGTATAGGCTAAAGTGGTTCGATTTAGGGTTAGGGTTAGGTTTTAGGGTTAGGGACAAATGGTTAGGTTTAGGCGTAGGGATTGAATGGTTAGGTTTAGGATTAAGGTCATGTATAGGCATAAAGTGGTTAGATTTAGGGTTAGGTTTAGGGTTAGGGACAAATGGTTAAGTTTAGGCGTAGGGATTGAACGGTTAGGTTTAGGATTAAGGTCATGAATAGGCATAAATTGGTTAGATGTAGGGTTAGGGTTAGGTTAGGGTTAGGGTTAGGATTAGGGATGAAAGCACATTGGAGAAGGAGATATTCTTGAATAACTTTTTTTCTGAAGGTCGTAGAGACTTGGAAAGTGGTTTCTATTGAACTAATGTGGGTCCTGCGGATCGATTGGTGCCATCCCCGAGCTCCTCCGACCTTCGGAAGGGGTCGAAGTAGCAAATGGCCGAAAACCCGAGGAGATATTCTTGAATAACTTTTTTTGTGAAGGTCGTAGAGAGTGGGAGAGGGCATTTGTTTCTGGCAAGTGGGGTATTGCGCATCGATTGGTACCATTTTCGAGCTTCTACGACCTTCGGAAGGGGTCGAACGCCCAAATCCCCAAAAGAGGGAGGGGCTAGTTCGGAATTTCTGATTTCTGGTGGAATTTGTGTCGATCTTACCTGCATTCTTACCTTTCAGGTTGAATGAAGAGGGGCCTGATGTGTGTCCAGACCACTGCCTCCTTGGCCCCCCATGATTGGGCCCCCAGAAGAGCTCCTGTGCCCCATACACCGCACGGCCCAAGGAGATGCTTCACTGTCATTCTTCCAAGCGACTGATTTTGGATTTCTCCAAGATTTGTCTAATGAGCTGTTTGATCTGTGGGGCACTTGTCTTGTGTGTGAGTTCACCTTGGTCATGGTTTTTCCTGAATTTAGGGTTTTGAATTTGATGTGATAAAATGACATTTCTGAGGAGAATTCTCTGTTGGGATGGTGAATATCCTGTAATTTTGAGTTTTGGTGTCTTCTATGCCGAGATATTTGAGAGAAACGGGATTGTAATTAGGCCGCCTCATTAGCATAGCCTGCTGAGGAGATATTCTTGAATAACTTTTGTTGTGAAGGTCGTAGAGACTTGGAAAGGGCGTCTGTCTCTACCAAACGGGGTACTGCGGATCGATTGGTACCATCCCCGAGCTTCTAGGACCTTGGGAAGGGGTCGAACGAGCGAATCTGAAAAGTGGGCGGGGTTAGGTTTAGGCAAGGGGTGGTGTGGTTAGGGTAAGGGTCTAAGGAACCTGACTAGGCATCGAATCGAAGTCCAGAACCTCTGAATAAGAAAGTCGCTAAAACAGCTAGGGTTAAGGTAAGGATTAGGGATGAAAGCACATTGGAGAAGGAGATATTCTTGAATAACTTTTTTTCTGAAGGTCGTAGAGACTTGGAAAGTGGTTTCTATTGAACTAATGTGGGTCCTGCGGATCGATTGGTGCCATCCCCGAGCTCCTCCGACCTTCGGAAGGGGTCGAAGTAGCAAATGGCCGAAAACCCGAGGAGATATTCTTGAATAACTTTTTTTGTGAAGGTCGTAGAGAGTGGGAGAGGGCATTTGTTTCTGGCAAGTGGGGTATTGCGCATCGATTGGTACCATTTTCGAGCTTCTACGACCTTCGGAAGGGGTCGAACGCCCAAATCCCCAAAAGAGGGAGGGGCTAGTTCGGAATTTCTGATTTCTGGTGGAATTTGTGTCGATCTTACCTGCATTCTTACCTTTCAGGTTGAATGAAGAGGGGCCTGATGTGTGTCCAGACCACTGCCTCCTTGGCCCCCCATGATTGGGCCCCCAGAAGAGCTCCTGTGCCCCATACACCGCACGGCCCAAGGAGATGCTTCACTGTCATTCTTCCAAGCGACTGATTTTGGATTTCTCCAAGATTTGTCTAATGAGCTGTTTGATCTGTGGGGCACTTGTCTTGTGTGTGAGTTCACCTTGGTCATGGTTTTTCCTGAATTTAGGGTTTTGAATTTGATGTGATAAAATGACATTTCTGAGGAGAATTCTCTGTTGGGATGGTGAATATCCTGTAATTTTGAGTTTTGGTGTCTTCTATGCCGAGATATTTGAGAGAAACGGGATTGTAATTAGGCCGCCTCATTAGCATAGCCTGCTGAGGAGATATTCTTGAATAACTTTTGTTGTGAAGGTCGTAGAGACTTGGAAAGGGCGTCTGTCTCTACCAAACGGGGTACTGCGGATCGATTGGTACCATCCCCGAGCTTCTAGGACCTTGGGAAGGGGTCGAACGAGCGAATCTGAAAAGTGGGCGGGGTTAGGTTTAGGCAAGGGGTGGTGTGGTTAGGGTAAGAGTCTAAGGAACCTGACTAGGCATAGAATCGAAGTCCAGAACCTCTGAATAAGAAAGTCGCTAAAACAGCTAGGGTTAAGGTAAGGATTAGGGATGAAAGCACATTGGAGAAGGAGATATTCTTGAATAACTTTTTTTCTGAAGGTCGTAGAGACTTGGAAAGTGGTTTCTATTGAACTAATGTGGGTCCTGCGGATCGATTGGTGCCATCCCCGAGCTCCTCCGACCTTCGGAAGGGGTCGAAGTAGCAAATGGCCGAAAACCCGAGGAGATATTCTTGAATAACTTTTTTTGTGAAGGTTAGGGTTAGGGTTAGGGTTAGGGTTAGGGTTAGGGTTAGGGTTAGGATTAGGGATGAAAGCACATTGGAGAAGGAGATATTCTTGAATAACTTTTTTTCTGAAGGTCGTAGAGACTTGGAAAGTGGTTTCTATTGAACTAATGTGGGTCCTGCAGATCGATTGGTGCCATCCCCGAGCTCCTACGACCTTCGGAAGGGGTCAAAGTAGCAAATGGCCGAAAACCCGAGGAGATATTCTTGAATAACTTTTTTTGTGAAGGTCGTAGAGAGTGGGAGAGGGCATTTGTTTCCGGCAAGTGGGGTATTGCGCATCGATTGGTACCATTTTCGAGCTTCTACGACCTTCGGAAGGGGTCGAACGCCCAAATCCCCAAAAGTGGGCGGGGCTAGTTCGGAATTTCTGATTTCTGGTGGAATTTCTGTGGATCTTACCTGCATTCTTACCTTTCAGGCTGAATGAAGAGGGGCCTGATGTGTGTCCAGACCACTGGCTCCTTGGCCCCCCATGATTGGGCCCCCAGAAGAGATGATTGGGCCCCCAGAAGAGCTCCTGTGCCCCATACACCGCACGGCCCAAGGACATGCTTCACTGTCATTCTTCCAAGCGACTGATTTTGGATTTCTCCAAGATTTGTCTAATGAGCTGTTTGATCTGTGGGGCACTTGTCTTGTGTGTGAGTTCACCTTGGTCATGGTTTTTCCTGAATTTAGGGTTTTGAATTTGATGTGATAAAATGACATTTCTGAGGAGAATTCTCTGTTGGGATGGTGAATATCCTGTAATTTTGAGTTTTGGTGTCTTCTATGCCGAGATATTTGAGAGAAACGGGATTGTAATTAGGCAGCCTCATTAGCATAGCCTGCTGAGGAGATATTCTTGAATAACTTTTGTTGTGAAGGTCGTAGAGACTTGGAAAGGGCGTCTGTCTCTACCAAACGGGGTACTGCGGATCGATTGGTACCATCCCCGAGCTTCTAGGACCTTGGGAAGGGGTCGAACGAGCGAATCTGAAAAGTGGGCGGGGTTAGGTTTAGGCAAGGGGTGGTGTGGTTAGGGTAAGGGTCTAAGGAACCTGACTAGGCATAGAATCGAAGTCCAGAACCTCTGAATAAGAAAGTCGCTAAAACAGCTAGGGTTAAGGTAAGGGTTAGGGTTAGGGTTAGGATTAGGGATGAAAGCACATTGGAGAAGGAGATATTCTTGAATAGGGTTAGGGTTAGGGTTAGGGTTAGGATTAGGGATGAAAGCACATTGGAGAAGGAGATATTCTTGAATAACTTTTTTTCTGAAGGTCGGTTAGGGTTAGGTTTTTGAAGTTATCTCGATGACTCCCCCCGCTTCATCCAACGACTGGGCGGTTTGGAATAGGGAGCCAAAGGCAATGCACTGGCCGACGCACGTCATCAATACTCTCCTTTCTTCACATATCCCCTTTACCGAATTGGTTTTAAACCGTAGTTTCAGTGTACTTGCTTTTTGTATTGTTTTTTTAGGTTTGGTCTTTAGATGAAAGTGATTTTTTATTTATTTGATAGGCTTTGGTTTTTCTTTTTTGTCCTGTATTAAAGTTTATTAAGGAGTTGTTTTGACTCCATGTCTTTGTATTGTTTTGTTTGTAAAAAATAATTTGGACTATTTTTAGCTATTTTGTGTTTTTCTAAATCTATATATTAGGTGACACATCATCAGTAGTGTACCTCAGGGTCATTGGATGTTTCGGCCATTACCACCAGACACCCTCTCCCAAGGAAGGCCCCGCCGGGGTTGATCAAACCCCAGGGTGTGTCCCACTAAGTTTAGAGTAATCTAAATCTAAGGTATTTTTAGAAAGGATTCTTGTTTGTCGCTTTTTAGGGATTAAGGTCATATAAAGTGGTTAGATTTAGGATTAGGGATGAAAGCACATTGGAGAAGGAGATATTCTTGAATAACTTTTTTTCTGAAGGTCGTAGAGACTTGGAAAGTGGTTTCTATTGAACTAATGTGGGTCCTGCGGATCGATTGGTGCCATCCCCGAGCTCCTCCGACCTTCGGAAGGGGTCGAAGTAGCAAATGGCCGAAAACCCGAGGAGATATTCTTGAATAACTTTTTTTGTGAAGGTCGTAGAGAGTGGGAGAGGGCATTTGTTTCTGGCAAGTGGGGTATTGCGCATCGATTGGTACCATTTTCGAGCTTCTACGACCTTCGGAAGGGGTCGAACGCCCAAATCCCCAAAAGTGGGCGGGGCTAGTTCGGAATTTCTGATTTCTGGTGGAATTTGTGTCGATCTTACCTGCATTCTTACCTTTCAGGTTGAATGAAGAGGGGCCTGATGTGTGTCCAGACCACTGCCTCCTTGGCCCCCCATGATTGGGCCCCCAGAAGAGATGATTGGGCCCCCAGAAGAGCTCCTGTGCCCCATACACCGCACGGCCCAAGGAGATGCTTCACTGTCATTCTTCCAAGCGACTGATTTTGGATTTCTCCAAGATTTGTCTAATGAGCTGTTTGATCTGTGGGGCACTTGTCTTGTGTGTGAGTTCACCTTGGTCATGGTTTTTCCTGAATTTAGGGTTTTGAATTTGATGTGATAAAATGACATTTCTGAGGAGAATTCTCTGTTGGGATGGTGAATATCCTGTAATTTTGAGTTTTGGTGTCTTCTATGCCGAGATATTTGAGAGAAACGGGATTGTAATTAGGCCGCCTCATTAGCATAGCCTGCTGAGGAGATATTCTTGAATAACTTTTGTTGTGAAGGTCGTAGAGACTTGGAAAGGGCGTCTGTCTCTACCAAACGGGGTACTGCGGATCGATTGGTACCATCCCCGAGCTTCTAGGACCTTGGGAAGGGGTCGAACGAGCGAATCTGAAAAGTGGGCGGGGTTAGGTTTAGGCAAGGGGTGGTGTGGTTAGGGTAAGAGTCTAAGGAACCTGACTAGGCATAGAATCGAAGTCCAGAACCTCTGAATAAGAAAGTCGCTAAAACAGCTAGGGTTAAGGTAAGGATTAGGGATGAAAGCACATTGGAGAAGGAGATATTCTTGAATAAGGGTTAGGGTTAGGGTTAGGGTTAGGTTTTTGAAGTTATCTCGATGACTCCCCCCGCTTCATCCAACGACTGGGCGGTTTGGAATAGGGAGCCAAAGGCAATGCACTGGCCCACGCACGTCATCAATACTCCCCCTTCTTCACATATCCCCTTTACCGAATTGGTTTTAAACCGTAGTTTTAGTGCACTTGCTTTTGTATTGGTTTTTAAAGTAAGTTAGGTTTGGTCTTTAGATGAAAGTGAGTTTTTTATTTGATAGGTTTTGGTTTTCTTTTTTGTTTTTTGTCCTGTATTAAAATTTATTAAGGAGTTGTTTTGACTTAATGTCTTTGTATTGTTTTGTAAAGAGCAATTTGGACTATTTTTGGCTATTTTTTGTTTTTCTAAATCTATATATTAGGTGACACATCATCAGTAGTGCACCTCAGGGTCATTGGATGTTTCGGCCATTACCACCAGACACCCTCTCCCAAGGAAGGCCCCGCCGGGGTTGATCAAACCCCAGGGTGTGTCCCACTAAGTTTATAGTAATCTAAGTGTAAGGTATTTTAGAATTCTGGTTTGTCGTTTTTAGGGATCAACTGATTTCGGGTTAGAGTTTCTAACTAATGTTTTTTTTAAGATAATTTTTTTAGGTCTAGAGTTTGATGGTTTAGGGTGTAACGGTTAGTTTAAGTGGTTAGGGTTTTTAGGCGTAGGATTGAACGGTTAGGTTTAGAATTTAAGGTCACGTATAGGCTAAAGTGGTTCGATTTAGGGTTAGGGTTAGGTTTTAGGGTTAGGGACAAATGGTTAGGTTTAGGCGTAGGGATTGAATGGTTAGGTTTAGGATTAAGGTCATGTATAGGCATAAAGTGGTTAGATTTAGGGTTAGGTTTAGGGTTAGGGACAAATGGTTAAGTTTAGGCGTAGGGATTGAACGGTTAGGTTTAGGATTAAGGTCATGAATAGGCATAAATTGGTTAGATGTAGGGTTAGGGTTAGGTTAGGGTTAGGGTTAGGATTAGGGATGAAAGCACATTGGAGAAGGAGATATTCTTGAATAACTTTTTTTCTGAAGGTCGTAGAGACTTGGAAAGTGGTTTCTATTGAACTAATGTGGGTCCTGCGGATCGATTGGTGCCATCCCCGAGCTCCTCCGACCTTCGGAAGGGGTCGAAGTAGCAAATGGCCGAAAACCCGAGGAGATATTCTTGAATAACTTTTTTTGTGAAGGTCGTAGAGAGTGGGAGAGGGCATTTGTTTCTGGCAAGTGGGGTATTGCGCATCGATTGGTACCATTTTCGAGCTTCTACGACCTTCGGAAGGGGTCGAACGCCCAAATCCCCAAAAGAGGGAGGGGCTAGTTCGGAATTTCTGATTTCTGGTGGAATTTGTGTCGATCTTACCTGCATTCTTACCTTTCAGGTTGAATGAAGAGGGGCCTGATGTGTGTCCAGACCACTGCCTCCTTGGCCCCCCATGATTGGGCCCCCAGAAGAGCTCCTGTGCCCCATACACCGCACGGCCCAAGGAGATGCTTCACTGTCATTCTTCCAAGCGACTGATTTTGGATTTCTCCAAGATTTGTCTAATGAGCTGTTTGATCTGTGGGGCACTTGTCTTGTGTGTGAGTTCACCTTGGTCATGGTTTTTCCTGAATTTAGGGTTTTGAATTTGATGTGATAAAATGACATTTCTGAGGAGAATTCTCTGTTGGGATGGTGAATATCCTGTAATTTTGAGTTTTGGTGTCTTCTATGCCGAGATATTTGAGAGAAACGGGATTGTAATTAGGCCGCCTCATTAGCATAGCCTGCTGAGGAGATATTCTTGAATAACTTTTGTTGTGAAGGTCGTAGAGACTTGGAAAGGGCGTCTGTCTCTACCAAACGGGGTACTGCGGATCGATTGGTACCATCCCCGAGCTTCTAGGACCTTGGGAAGGGTTAGGGTTAGGGTTAGGGTTAGGGTTAGGGTTAGGGTTAGGGTTAGGGTTAGGATTAGGGATGAAAGCACATTGGAGAAGGAGATATTCTTGAATAACTTTTTTTCTGAAGGTCGTAGAGACTTGGAAAGTGGTTTCTATTGAACTAATGTGGGTCCTGCGGATCGATTGGTGCCATCCCCGAGCTCCTACGACCTTCGGAAGGGGTCGAAGTAGCAAATGGCCGAAAAGCCGAGGAGATATTCTTGAATAACTTTTTTTGTGAAGGTCGTAGAGAGTGGGAGAGGGCATTTGTTTCTGGCAAGTGGGGTATTGCGCATCGATTGGTACCATTTTCGAGCTTCTACGACCTTCGGAAGGGGTCGAACGCCCAAATCCCCAAAAGTGGGCGGGGCTAGTTCGGAATTTCTGATTTCTGGTGGAATTTCTGTGGATCTTACCTGCATTCTTACCTTTCAGGCTGAATGAAGAGGGGCCTGATGTGTGTCCAGACCACTGGCTCCTTGGCCCCCCATGATTGGGCCCCCAGAAGAGATGATTGGGCCCCCAGAAGAGCTCCTGTGCCCCATACACCGCACGGCCCAAGGAGATGCTTCACTCTCATTCTTCCAAGCAACTGATTTTGGATTTCTCCAAGATTTGTCTAATGAGCTGTTTGATCTGTGGGGCACTTGTCTTGTGTGTGAGTTCACCTTGGTCATGGTTTTTCCTGAATTTAGGGTTTTGAATTTGATGTGATAAAATGACATTTCTGAGGAGAATTCTCTGTTGGGATGGTGAATATCCTGTAATTTTGAGTTTTGGTGTCTTCTATGCCGAGATATTTGAGAGAAACGGGATTGTAATTAGGCCGCCTCATTAGCATAGCCTGCTGAGGAGATATTCTTGAATAACTTTTGTTGTGAAGGTCGTAGAGACTTGGAAAGGGCGTCTGTCTCTACCAAACGGGGTACTGCGGATCGATTGGTACCATCCCCGAGCTTCTAGGACCTTGGGAAGGGGTCGAACGAGCGAATCTGAAAAGTGGGCGGGGTTAGGTTTAGGCAAGGGGTGGTGTGGTTAGGGTAAGGGTCTAAGGAACCTGACTAGGCATAGAATCGAAGTCCAGAACCTCTGAATAAGAAAGTCGCTAAAACAGCTAGGGTTAAGGTAAGGATTAGGGATGAAAGCACATTGGAGAAGGGTTAGGGTTAGGGTTAGGGTTAGGGTTAGGGATGAAAGGGTTAGGGTTAGGGTTAGGGTTAGGGTTAGGGTTAGGATTAGGGATGAAAGCACATTGGAGAAGGAGATATTCTTGAATAACTTTTTTTCTGAAGGTCGTAGAGACTTGGAAAGTGGTTTCTATTGAACTAATGTGGGTCCTGCGGATCGATTGGTGCCATCCCCGAGCTCCTACGACCTTCGGAAGGGGTCGAAGTAGCAAATGGCCGAAAAGCCGAGGAGATATTCTTGAATAACTTTTTTTGTGAAGGTCGTAGAGAGTGGGAGAGGGCATTTGTTTCTGGCAAGTGGGGTATTGCGCATCGATTGGTACCATTTTCGAGCTTCTACGACCTTCGGAAGGGGTCGAACGCCCAAATCCCCAAAAGTGGGCGGGGCTAGTTCGGAATTTCTGATTTCTGGTGGAATTTCTGTGGATCTTACCTGCATTCTTACCTTTCAGGCTGAATGAAGAGGGGCCTGATGTGTGTCCAGACCACTGCATCTCCTTGGCCCAGCATGATTGGGCCCCCAGAAGAGATGATTGGGCCCCCAGAAGAGCTCCTGTGCCCCATACACCGCACGGCCCAAGGAGATGCTTCACTCTCATTCTTCCAAGCGACTGATTTTGGATTTCTCCAAGATTTGTCTAATGAGCTGTTTGATCTGTGGGGCACTTGTCTTGTGTGTGAGTTCACCTTGGTCATGGTTTTTCCTGAATTTAGGGTTTTGAATTTGATGTGATAAAATGACATTTCTGAGGAGAATTCTCTCTTGGGATGGTAAATATCCTGTAATTTTGAGTTTTGGTGTCTTCTATGCCGAGATATTTGAGAGAAACGGGATTGTAATTAGGCCGCCTCATTAGCATAGCCTGCTGAGGAGATATTCTTGAATAACTTTTGTTGTGAAGGTCGTAGAGACTTGGAAAGGGCGTCTGTCTGTACTAAATGGGGTACTGCGGATCGATTGGTACCATCGCCGAGCTTCTAGGACCTTGGGAAGGGGTCGAACGAGCGAATCTGAAAAGTGGGCGGGGTTAGGTTTAGGCAAGGGGTGGTGTGGTTAGGGTAAGGGTCTAAGGAACCTGACTAGGCATAGAATCGAAGTCCAGAACCTCTGAATAAGAAAGTCGCTAAAACAGCTAGGGTTAAGGTAAGGATTAGGGATGAAAGCACATTGGAGAAGGAGATATTCTTGAATAACTTTTTTTCTGAAGGTCGTAGAGACTTGGAAAGTGGTTTCTATTGAACTAATGTGGGTCCTGCGGATCGATTGGTGGGTTAGGGTTAGGGTTAGGGTTAGGGTTAGGGTTAGGGTTAGGATTAGGGATGAAAGCACATTGGAGAAGGAGATATTCTTGAATAACTTTTTTTCTGAAGGTCGTAGAGACTTGGAAAGTGGTTTCTATTGAACTAATGTGGGTCCTGCGGATCGATTGGTGCCATCCCCGAGCTCCTACGACCTTCGGAAGGGGTCGAAGTAGCAAATGGCCGAAAAGCCGAGGAGATATTCTTGAATAACTTTTTTTGTGAAGGTCGTAGAGAGTGGGAGAGGGCATTTGTTTCTGGCAAGTGGGGTATTGCGCATCGATTGGTACCATTTTCGAGCTTCTACGACCTTCGGAAGGGGTCGAACGCCCAAATCCCCAAAAGTGGGAGGGGCTAGTTCGGAATTTCTGATTTCTGGTGGAATTTGTGTCGATCTTACCTGCATTCTTACCTTTCAGGTTGAATGAAGAGGGGCCTGATGTGTGTCCAGACCACTGCCTCCTTGGCCCCCCATGATTGGGCCCCCAGAAGAGATGATTGGGCCCCCAGAAGAGCTCCTGTGCCCCATACACCGCACGGCCCAAGGAGATGCTTCACTGTCATTCTTCCAAGCGACTGATTTTGGATTTCTCCAAGATTTGTCTAATGAGCTGTTTGATCTGTGGGGCACTTGTCTTGTGTGTGAGTTCACCTTGGTCATGGTTTTTCCTGAATTTAGGGTTTTGAATTTGATGTGATAAAATGACATTTCTGAGGAGAATTCTCTGTTGGGATGGTGAATATCCTGTAATTTTGAGTTTTGGTGTCTTCTATGCCGAGATAGGGTTAGGGTTAGGGTTAGGTTAGGGTTAGGGTTAGGGTTAGGGTTAGGGATGAAAGCACATTGGAGAAGGAGATATTCTTGAATAACTTTTTTTCTGAAGGTCGTAGAGACTTGGAAAGTGGTTTCTATTGAACTAATGTGGGTCCTGCGGTTAGGGTTAGGGTTAGGGTTAGGGTTAGGGTTAGGGTTAGGTAAGAACGGTAATATCCGTGGACCGACCCCGTCGGTCCAACGTTATGCACTGGCCCTCCTGGAACATAGGGTGCCCCTCACTTGGTAAAATAACCTTGCACAAACACTATTAAATATTCTCAAGTGAGTATAATAATCTCAAGTTAGAGTTTATAGGTGGTTCCAAAAATTCTGCTACAATGCAGTTTGTAAAATAGACCATTTGCCATCAGTTCAGTTTAATTATAAAGGTAAGTATCAGTTAGTACTGTAATAACACATCCATAGTTGCAAACTTTAAGCCCGCCGCGACGTTTCGATTGAAATAAATCTTCTTCAGGCTTGGGCTTAAGATGTGTGATAAGTGGTAATAAACACAAGTCATTTTGCTTTGTTTGTGATGAGTGCATGGAGCATTTTGTCCTATGCTGGCTGAGGTCAGAGTGAGCAGTGAGCTGTTTGCTGCTCTGCCTTATATACTCTCTGCCTCTGTTAGGCTCCTCCCCTTTCTTTTACAAAACTCTTTTCGAGACAATGTGAAGGGTGGATCCAATTGAGATGTGAAGTGGGTAATTCCTTCTCTTAAGGTAATTACCAGGTAAGTATTTGTCATAAAATTGTGTTAATGTTTTTTTCTTGTTTGAAATAAAACATGTAGTAAATCCAGTGGTGTTGTCTGTAATTCCTTCTTTATTCCTTTATACAGGTAAGGTAATTACACAGGTAAGTGGTCTGCATTGCAGTTATGAAAACAAATTATAAGAAATAGAACATTTGGTTTTTGTTCGTAGTGGGGCAGGTAATTCCTCCTTATTCAGGTTGGGTAATTACATAAATATTAAGTATTTTAAAGAATTGTTTTATATGAATGACTGAGTTGTCCTTATATTTGTAATAAGGTACCTCAAATTGAACGTTGAGTCGCAGGCAGGGGTGAGTATATATAATGATGAGAAAGTAGATCTCCACTGATGGGACTGTGATACTGGCCTTCCGCAGAGCTTTCCAAAGGTTCCGGAGGCAAAATTCTGTTCTTCGTGGCTTCATACACACGGAATTCTCAAAGTGGGAGTCTTACTTTATGCTCCATAAATCGTTCATCTGGAGTCTTACTTTCATCTATGCTCCAGGAATAGCTCGCCTGGAGATCTTAAGTTCTACAATCAAGACATGGCCTCTAATCAGCTGTCACTGCTCACTCAAGTTTTTATGAGGACCAGTGGAGTGTCCTATAGGACATTGAAAAGAGACAACATTGGTCATGTCATGAATAATAAATAAACCAATTGGTGTTGGGTGTCGTAGGGTGAGTAATTCCTTAATTTAAGGTAATTACAAGGTAAGTATTGAATATACAGTTATTTTGATGTTTCTTCGGATTGAAATAAACATGTAATAAACCAATTGGTGTTTGTTTGTGAATAATTCCTACCCTTTTCCCACTAAAATTTAAGGAAGGAAAAAAGGTGAATACTACGTAGTGTTTAAATCTCAGTCATTCCACCTTCCACTAACCAGCCAAAACCATGTCTTTCTTCATATTTACACTGTCCAACAGCATCGTCCCTGAACCAGATGGGATGGGGGTTAGGATGAGGGCAAGGGGTCCTGTGGTTAGGGTTAGGGTAAAGGGTCCTGGGGTTAGGGTTAGGGTAAGAGGATTTGGGGTAGGGGTAGTAGAAAGCAGGGTCCGTCAGGAGCCGTTAATTCCTTGGCCTCTTTCTCGCCAGTTACTTGTGGGAAACGATTCCTAAAAATTGGACAGCATCGGTCCAACATGGAGAAGACTAAAGCAGTGTTTTAGAAGGGCACCCCAATGCTGTTCCAGGCGGCACTGGCCAGGGTTAGGTAAGAACGGTAATATCCGTGGACCGACCCCGTCGGTCCAACGTTATGCACTGGCCCTCCTGGAACATAGGGTGCCCCTCACTTGGTAAAATAACCTTGCACAAACACTATTAAATATTCTCAAGTGAGTATAATAATCTCAAGTTAGAGTTTATAGGTGGTTCCAAAAATTCTGCTACAATGCAGTTTGTAAAATAGACCATTTGCCATCAGTTCAGTTTAATTATAAAGGTAAGTATCAGTTAGTACTGTAATAACACATCCATAGTTGCAAACTTTAAGCCCGCCGCGACGTTTCGATTGAAATAAATCTTCTTCAGGCTTGGGCTTAAGATGTGTGATAAGTGGTAATAAACACAAGTCATTTTGCTTTGTTTGTGATGAGTGCATGGAGCATTTTGTCCTATGCTGGCTGAGGTCAGAGTGAGCAGTGAGCTGTTTGCTGCTCTGCCTTATATACTCTCTGCCTCTGTTAGGCTCCTCCCCTTTCTTTTACAAAACTCTTTTCGAGACAATGTGAAGGGTGGATCCAATTGAGATGTGAAGTGGGTAATTCCTTCTCTTAAGGTAATTACCAGGTAAGTATTTGTCATAAAATTGTGTTAATGTTTTTTTCTTGTTTGAAATAAAACATGTAGTAAATCCAGTGGTGTTGTCTGTAATTCCTTCTTTATTCCTTTATACAGGTAAGGTAATTACACAGGTAAGTGGTCTGCATTGCAGTTATGAAAACAAATTATAAGAAATAGAACATTTGGTTTTTGTTCGTAGTGGGGCAGGTAATTCCTCCTTATTCAGGTTGGGTAATTACATAAATATTAAGTATTTTAAAGAATTGTTTTATATGAATGACTGAGTTGTCCTTATATTTGTAATAAGGTACCTCAAATTGAACGTTGAGTCGCAGGCAGGGGTGAGTATATATAATGATGAGAAAGTAGATCTCCACTGATGGGACTGTGATACTGGCCTTCCGCAGAGCTTTCCAAAGGTTCCGGAGGCAAAATTCTGTTCTTCGTGGCTTCATACACACGGAATTCTCAAAGTGGGAGTCTTACTTTATGCTCCATAAATCGTTCATCTGGAGTCTTACTTTCATCTATGCTCCAGGAATAGCTCGCCTGGAGATCTTAAGTTCTACAATCAAGACATGGCCTCTAATCAGCTGTCACTGCTCACTCAAGTTTTTATGAGGACCAGTGGAGTGTCCTATAGGACATTGAAAAGAGACAACATTGGTCATGTCATGAATAATAAATAAACCAATTGGTGTTGGGTGTCGTAGGGTGAGTAATTCCTTAATTTAAGGTAATTACAAGGTAAGTATTGAATATACAGTTATTTTGATGTTTCTTCGGATTGAAATAAACATGTAATAAACCAATTGGTGTTTGTTTGTGAATAATTCCTACCCTTTTCCCACTAAAATTTAAGGAAGGAAAAAAGGTGAATACTACGTAGTGTTTAAATCTCAGTCATTCCACCTTCCACTAACCAGCCAAAACCATGTCTTTCTTCATATTTACACTGTCCAACAGCATCGTCCCTGAACCAGATGGGATGGGGGTTAGGATGAGGGCAAGGGGTCCTGTGGTTAGGGTTAGGGTAAAGGGTCCTGGGGTTAGGGTTAGGGTAAGAGGATTTGGGGTAGGGGTAGTAGAAAGCAGGGTCCGTCAGGAGCCGTTAATTCCTTGGCCTCTTTCTCGCCAGTTACTTGTGGGAAACGATTCCTAAAAATTGGACAGCATCGGTCCAACATGGAGAAGACTAAAGCAGTGTTTTAGAAGGGCACCCCAATGCTGTTCCAGGCGGCACTGGCCAGGGTTAGGTAAGAACGGTAATATCCGTGGACCGACCCCGTCGGTCCAACGTTATGCACTGGCCCTCCTGGAACATAGGGTGCCCCTCACTTGGTAAAATAACCTTGCACAAACACTATTAAATATTCTCAAGTGAGTATAATAATCTCAAGTTAGAGTTTATAGGTGGTTCCAAAAATTCTGCTACAATGCAGTTTGTAAAATAGACCATTTGCCATCAGTTCAGTTTAATTATAAAGGTAAGTATCAGTTAGTACTGTAATAACACATCCATAGTTGCAAACTTTAAGCCCGCCGCGACGTTTCGATTGAAATAAATCTTCTTCAGGCTTGGGCTTAAGATGTGTGATAAGTGGTAATAAACACAAGTCATTTTGCTTTGTTTGTGATGAGTGCATGGAGCATTTTGTCCTATGCTGGCTGAGGTCAGAGTGAGCAGTGAGCTGTTTGCTGCTCTGCCTTATATACTCTCTGCCTCTGTTAGGCTCCTCCCCTTTCTTTTACAAAACTCTTTTCGAGACAATGTGAAGGGTGGATCCAATTGAGATGTGAAGTGGGTAATTCCTTCTCTTAAGGTAATTACCAGGTAAGTATTTGTCATAAAATTGTGTTAATGTTTTTTTCTTGTTTGAAATAAAACATGTAGTAAATCCAGTGGTGTTGTCTGTAATTCCTTCTTTATTCCTTTATACAGGTAAGGTAATTACACAGGTAAGTGGTCTGCATTGCAGTTATGAAAACAAATTATAAGAAATAGAACATTTGGTTTTTGTTCGTAGTGGGGCAGGTAATTCCTCCTTATTCAGGTTGGGTAATTACATAAATATTAAGTATTTTAAAGAATTGTTTTATATGAATGACTGAGTTGTCCTTATATTTGTAATAAGGTACCTCAAATTGAACGTTGAGTCGCAGGCAGGGGTGAGTATATATAATGATGAGAAAGTAGATCTCCACTGATGGGACTGTGATACTGGCCTTCCGCAGAGCTTTCCAAAGGTTCCGGAGGCAAAATTCTGTTCTTCGTGGCTTCATACACACGGAATTCTCAAAGTGGGAGTCTTACTTTATGCTCCATAAATCGTTCATCTGGAGTCTTACTTTCATCTATGCTCCAGGAATAGCTCGCCTGGAGATCTTAAGTTCTACAATCAAGACATGGCCTCTAATCAGCTGTCACTGCTCACTCAAGTTTTTATGAGGACCAGTGGAGTGTCCTATAGGACATTGAAAAGAGACAACATTGGTCATGTCATGAATAATAAATAAACCAATTGGTGTTGGGTGTCGTAGGGTGAGTAATTCCTTAATTTAAGGTAATTACAAGGTAAGTATTGAATATACAGTTATTTTGATGTTTCTTCGGATTGAAATAAACATGTAATAAACCAATTGGTGTTTGTTTGTGAATAATTCCTACCCTTTTCCCACTAAAATTTAAGGAAGGAAAAAAGGTGAATACTACGTAGTGTTTAAATCTCAGTCATTCCACCTTCCACTAACCAGCCAAAACCATGTCTTTCTTCATATTTACACTGTCCAACAGCATCGTCCCTGAACCAGATGGGATGGGGGTTAGGATGAGGGCAAGGGGTCCTGTGGTTAGGGTTAGGGTAAAGGGTCCTGGGGTTAGGGTTAGGGTAAGAGGATTTGGGGTTAGGGTTAGGGTTAGGGTTAGGGTTAGGGTTAGGGTTAGGGTTAGGATTAGGGATGAAAGCACATTGGAGAAGGAGATATTCTTGAATAACTTTTTTTCTGAAGGTCGTAGAGACTTGGAAAGTGGTTTCTATTGAACTAATGTGGGTCCTGCGGATCGATTGGTGCCATCCCCGAGCTCCTCCGACCTTCGGAAGGGGTCGAAGTAGCAAATGGCCGAAAACCCGAGGAGATATTCTTGAATAACTTTTTTTGTGAAGGTTAGGGTTAGGGTTAGGGTTAGGGTTAGGGTTAGGGTTAGGATTAGGGATGAAAGCACATTGGAGAAGGAGATATTCTTGAATAACTTTTTTTCTGAAGGTCGTAGAGACTTGGAAAGTGGTTTCTATTGAACTAATGTGGGTCCTGCAGATCGATTGGTGCCATCCCCGAGCTCCTACGACCTTCGGAAGGGGTCAAAGTAGCAAATGGCCGAAAACCCGAGGAGATATTCTTGAATAACTTTTTTTGTGAAGGTCGTAGAGAGTGGGAGAGGGCATTTGTTTCCGGCAAGTGGGGTATTGCGCATCGATTGGTACCATTTTCGAGCTTCTACGACCTTCGGAAGGGGTCGAACGCCCAAATCCCCAAAAGTGGGCGGGGCTAGTTCGGAATTTCTGATTTCTGGTGGAATTTCTGTGGATCTTACCTGCATTCTTACCTTTCAGGCTGAATGAAGAGGGGCCTGATGTGTGTCCAGACCACTGGCTCCTTGGCCCCCCATGATTGGGCCCCCAGAAGAGATGATTGGGCCCCCAGAAGAGCTCCTGTGCCCCATACACCGCACGGCCCAAGGACATGCTTCACTGTCATTCTTCCAAGCGACTGATTTTGGATTTCTCCAAGATTTGTCTAATGAGCTGTTTGATCTGTGGGGCACTTGTCTTGTGTGTGAGTTCACCTTGGTCATGGTTTTTCCTGAATTTAGGGTTTTGAATTTGATGTGATAAAATGACATTTCTGAGGAGAATTCTCTGTTGGGATGGTGAATATCCTGTAATTTTGAGTTTTGGTGTCTTCTATGCCGAGATATTTGAGAGAAACGGGATTGTAATTAGGCAGCCTCATTAGCATAGCCTGCTGAGGAGATATTCTTGAATAACTTTTGTTGTGAAGGTCGTAGAGACTTGGAAAGGGCGTCTGTCTCTACCAAACGGGGTACTGCGGATCGATTGGTACCATCCCCGAGCTTCTAGGACCTTGGGAAGGGGTCGAACGAGCGAATCTGAAAAGTGGGCGGGGTTAGGTTTAGGCAAGGGGTGGTGTGGTTAGGGTAAGGGTCTAAGGAACCTGACTAGGCATAGAATCGAAGTCCAGAACCTCTGAATAAGAAAGTCGCTAAAACAGCTAGGGTTAAGGTAAGGGTTAGGGTTAGGGTTAGGATTAGGGATGAAAGCACATTGGAGAAGGAGATATTCTTGAATAGGGTTAGGGTTAGGGTTAGGGTTAGGATTAGGGATGAAAGCACATTGGAGAAGGAGATATTCTTGAATAACTTTTTTTCTGAAGGTCGGTTAGGGTTAGGTTTTTGAAGTTATCTCGATGACTCCCCCCGCTTCATCCAACGACTGGGCGGTTTGGAATAGGGAGCCAAAGGCAATGCACTGGCCGACGCACGTCATCAATACTCTCCTTTCTTCACATATCCCCTTTACCGAATTGGTTTTAAACCGTAGTTTCAGTGTACTTGCTTTTTGTATTGTTTTTTTAGGTTTGGTCTTTAGATGAAAGTGATTTTTTATTTATTTGATAGGCTTTGGTTTTTCTTTTTTGTCCTGTATTAAAGTTTATTAAGGAGTTGTTTTGACTCCATGTCTTTGTATTGTTTTGTTTGTAAAAAATAATTTGGACTATTTTTAGCTATTTTGTGTTTTTCTAAATCTATATATTAGGTGACACATCATCAGTAGTGTACCTCAGGGTCATTGGATGTTTCGGCCATTACCACCAGACACCCTCTCCCAAGGAAGGCCCCGCCGGGGTTGATCAAACCCCAGGGTGTGTCCCACTAAGTTTAGAGTAATCTAAATCTAAGGTATTTTTAGAAAGGATTCTTGTTTGTCGCTTTTTAGGGATTAAGGTCATATAAAGTGGTTAGATTTAGGATTAGGGATGAAAGCACATTGGAGAAGGAGATATTCTTGAATAACTTTTTTTCTGAAGGTCGTAGAGACTTGGAAAGTGGTTTCTATTGAACTAATGTGGGTCCTGCGGATCGATTGGTGCCATCCCCGAGCTCCTCCGACCTTCGGAAGGGGTCGAAGTAGCAAATGGCCGAAAACCCGAGGAGATATTCTTGAATAACTTTTTTTGTGAAGGTCGTAGAGAGTGGGAGAGGGCATTTGTTTCTGGCAAGTGGGGTATTGCGCATCGATTGGTACCATTTTCGAGCTTCTACGACCTTCGGAAGGGGTCGAACGCCCAAATCCCCAAAAGTGGGCGGGGCTAGTTCGGAATTTCTGATTTCTGGTGGAATTTGTGTCGATCTTACCTGCATTCTTACCTTTCAGGTTGAATGAAGAGGGGCCTGATGTGTGTCCAGACCACTGCCTCCTTGGCCCCCCATGATTGGGCCCCCAGAAGAGATGATTGGGCCCCCAGAAGAGCTCCTGTGCCCCATACACCGCACGGCCCAAGGAGATGCTTCACTGTCATTCTTCCAAGCGACTGATTTTGGATTTCTCCAAGATTTGTCTAATGAGCTGTTTGATCTGTGGGGCACTTGTCTTGTGTGTGAGTTCACCTTGGTCATGGTTTTTCCTGAATTTAGGGTTTTGAATTTGATGTGATAAAATGACATTTCTGAGGAGAATTCTCTGTTGGGATGGTGAATATCCTGTAATTTTGAGTTTTGGTGTCTTCTATGCCGAGATATTTGAGAGAAACGGGATTGTAATTAGGCCGCCTCATTAGCATAGCCTGCTGAGGAGATATTCTTGAATAACTTTTGTTGTGAAGGTCGTAGAGACTTGGAAAGGGCGTCTGTCTCTACCAAACGGGGTACTGCGGATCGATTGGTACCATCCCCGAGCTTCTAGGACCTTGGGAAGGGGTCGAACGAGCGAATCTGAAAAGTGGGCGGGGTTAGGTTTAGGCAAGGGGTGGTGTGGTTAGGGTAAGAGTCTAAGGAACCTGACTAGGCATAGAATCGAAGTCCAGAACCTCTGAATAAGAAAGTCGCTAAAACAGCTAGGGTTAAGGTAAGGATTAGGGATGAAAGCACATTGGAGAAGGAGATATTCTTGAATAAGGGTTAGGGTTAGGGTTAGGGTTAGGTTTTTGAAGTTATCTCGATGACTCCCCCCGCTTCATCCAACGACTGGGCGGTTTGGAATAGGGAGCCAAAGGCAATGCACTGGCCCACGCACGTCATCAATACTCCCCCTTCTTCACATATCCCCTTTACCGAATTGGTTTTAAACCGTAGTTTTAGTGCACTTGCTTTTGTATTGGTTTTTAAAGTAAGTTAGGTTTGGTCTTTAGATGAAAGTGAGTTTTTTATTTGATAGGTTTTGGTTTTCTTTTTTGTTTTTTGTCCTGTATTAAAATTTATTAAGGAGTTGTTTTGACTTAATGTCTTTGTATTGTTTTGTAAAGAGCAATTTGGACTATTTTTGGCTATTTTTTGTTTTTCTAAATCTATATATTAGGTGACACATCATCAGTAGTGCACCTCAGGGTCATTGGATGTTTCGGCCATTACCACCAGACACCCTCTCCCAAGGAAGGCCCCGCCGGGGTTGATCAAACCCCAGGGTGTGTCCCACTAAGTTTATAGTAATCTAAGTGTAAGGTATTTTAGAATTCTGGTTTGTCGTTTTTAGGGATCAACTGATTTCGGGTTAGAGTTTCTAACTAATGTTTTTTTTAAGATAATTTTTTTAGGTCTAGAGTTTGATGGTTTAGGGTGTAACGGTTAGTTTAAGTGGTTAGGGTTTTTAGGCGTAGGATTGAACGGTTAGGTTTAGAATTTAAGGTCACGTATAGGCTAAAGTGGTTCGATTTAGGGTTAGGGTTAGGTTTTAGGGTTAGGGACAAATGGTTAGGTTTAGGCGTAGGGATTGAATGGTTAGGTTTAGGATTAAGGTCATGTATAGGCATAAAGTGGTTAGATTTAGGGTTAGGTTTAGGGTTAGGGACAAATGGTTAAGTTTAGGCGTAGGGATTGAACGGTTAGGTTTAGGATTAAGGTCATGAATAGGCATAAATTGGTTAGATGTAGGGTTAGGGTTAGGTTAGGGTTAGGGTTAGGATTAGGGATGAAAGCACATTGGAGAAGGAGATATTCTTGAATAACTTTTTTTCTGAAGGTCGTAGAGACTTGGAAAGTGGTTTCTATTGAACTAATGTGGGTCCTGCGGATCGATTGGTGCCATCCCCGAGCTCCTCCGACCTTCGGAAGGGGTCGAAGTAGCAAATGGCCGAAAACCCGAGGAGATATTCTTGAATAACTTTTTTTGTGAAGGTCGTAGAGAGTGGGAGAGGGCATTTGTTTCTGGCAAGTGGGGTATTGCGCATCGATTGGTACCATTTTCGAGCTTCTACGACCTTCGGAAGGGGTCGAACGCCCAAATCCCCAAAAGAGGGAGGGGCTAGTTCGGAATTTCTGATTTCTGGTGGAATTTGTGTCGATCTTACCTGCATTCTTACCTTTCAGGTTGAATGAAGAGGGGCCTGATGTGTGTCCAGACCACTGCCTCCTTGGCCCCCCATGATTGGGCCCCCAGAAGAGCTCCTGTGCCCCATACACCGCACGGCCCAAGGAGATGCTTCACTGTCATTCTTCCAAGCGACTGATTTTGGATTTCTCCAAGATTTGTCTAATGAGCTGTTTGATCTGTGGGGCACTTGTCTTGTGTGTGAGTTCACCTTGGTCATGGTTTTTCCTGAATTTAGGGTTTTGAATTTGATGTGATAAAATGACATTTCTGAGGAGAATTCTCTGTTGGGATGGTGAATATCCTGTAATTTTGAGTTTTGGTGTCTTCTATGCCGAGATATTTGAGAGAAACGGGATTGTAATTAGGCCGCCTCATTAGCATAGCCTGCTGAGGAGATATTCTTGAATAACTTTTGTTGTGAAGGTCGTAGAGACTTGGAAAGGGCGTCTGTCTCTACCAAACGGGGTACTGCGGATCGATTGGTACCATCCCCGAGCTTCTAGGACCTTGGGAAGGGTTAGGGTTAGGTTTAGAAAATCTATCTCGATGACTCCCCCTGCTTCGTCCGTCGACTGGGCAGTTTGGTCTAGGGAGCCAAAGGCAATGCACGGGCCGACGCGCGCCATCAATACTCTCCAGTCTCACATATCTCTTTCTTGTCGAATTTGTTTTGTTTGATGTTGTTTTATCAAAGCTGTAAAACATCAAAGTAAAAGATTGTTTCTGTTTTCGATATTAAGTAACTTTATTTTTCTGTATACTTTTCTATTGTATCGGTTTATTTGGATTTTTTTGCTTTTATAATGGTTTTATTTATTATTGTCTTATTAAAACAGATTTTAGTGTTCATTTGGCATGCCTTAGTTTTCTATTTAGTCTTATCCTGTATTGAAGTTGAGGATTATTATTTATTTTGTATTAAAAAGGTTTTATTTAAAATTGTTTGTTTTTGACCAGTGATTTGGACTATTATTTTTTAAAACTATTTTGTTTGCCTAGTCCTATATAAGGTGACACATCATCAGTAGTGTACCTCAGGGTCATTGGGTGTTTCGGCCATTACCACCAGACACCCTCTCCCAAGGAAGGCCCCGCCGGGGTTGATCAAACCCCAGGGTGTGTCCCACTAAGTTTAGAGTAATCTAAATCTAAGGTATTTTTAGAAAGGATTCTTGTTTGTCGCTTTTTAGGGATTAAGGTCATATAAAGTGGTTAGATTCAGGGTTAGGTTTAGGATTGGGGACAAGTGGTTAGGTTTAGGCGTAGGGTTGAGTGGTTAGGGTTAGGGTTTAGGATCCTGTCCAGGTCTAGAGTTTAAGTGGTTTAGGGTTAGGTTTAGGGCTAGGGTTAGAGATTTAGGTTTAGGTCTGGGTTAAAATGGTTAGGGTTAGTATTTAAGGTCATGTCTAGGTCTAAATGAAAGCTGTTTAAGGTTGGGTTAAGGTTAGTGGTTAATGTTTTAGGGATAGGTTAGGGTTAGGGTTAGGGTTAGGGTTAGGGTTAGGGTTAGGGTTAGGGTTAGGGTTAGGGTTAGGATTAGGGATGAAAGCACATTGGAGAAGGAGATATTCTTGAATAACTTTTTTTCTGAAGGTCGTAGAGACTTGGAAAGTGGTTTCTATTGAACTAATGTGGGTCCTGCGGATCGATTGGTGCCATCCCCGAGCTCCTCCGACCTTCGGAAGGGGTCGAAGTAGCAAATGGCCGAAAACCCGAGGAGATATTCTTGAATAACTTTTTTTGTGAAGGTCGTAGAGAGTGGGAGAGGGCATTTGTTTCTGGCAAGTGGGGTATTGCGCATCGATTGGTACCATTTTCGAGCTTCTACGACCTTCGGAAGGGGTCGAACGCCCAAATCCCCAAAAGTGGGCGGGGCTAGTTCGGAATTTCTGATTTCTGGTGGAATTTGTGTCGATCTTACCTGCATTCTTACCTTTCAGGTTGAATGAAGAGGGGCCTGATGTGTGTCCAGACCACTGCCTCCTTGGCCCCCCATGATTGGGCCCCCAGAAGAGATGATTGGGCCCCCAGAAGAGCTCCTGTGCCCCATACACCGCACGGCCCAAGGAGATGCTTCACTGTCATTCTTCCAAGCGACTGATTTTGGATTTCTCCAAGATTTGTCTAATGAGCTGTTTGATCTGTGGGGCACTTGTCTTGTGTGTGAGTTCACCTTGGTCATGGTTTTTCCTGAATTTAGGGTTTTGAATTTGATGTGATAAAATGACATTTCTGAGGAGAATTCTCTGTTGGGATGGTGAATATCCTGTAATTTTGAGTTTTGGTGTCTTCTATGCCGAGATATTTGAGAGAAACGGGATTGTAATTAGGCCGCCTCATTAGCATAGCCTGCTGAGGAGATATTCTTGAATAACTTTTGTTGTGAAGGTCGTAGAGACTTGGAAAGGGCGTCTGTCTCTACCAAACGGGGTACTGCGGATCGATTGGTACCATCCCCGAGCTTCTAGGACCTTGGGAAGGGGTCGAACGAGCGAATCTGAAAAGTGGGCGGGGTTAGGTTTAGGCAAGGGGTGGTGTGGTTAGGGTAAGAGTCTAAGGAACCTGACTAGGCATAGAATCGAAGTCCAGAACCTCTGAATAAGAAAGTCGCTAAAACAGCTAGGGTTAAGGTAAGGATTAGGGATGAAAGCACATTGGAGAAGGAGATATTCTTGAATAAGGGTTAGGGTTAGGGTTAGGGTTAGGTTTTTGAAGTTATCTCGATGACTCCCCCCGCTTCATCCAACGACTGGGCGGTTTGGAATAGGGAGCCAAAGGCAATGCACTGGCCCACGCACGTCATCAATACTCCCCCTTCTTCACATATCCCCTTTACCGAATTGGTTTTAAACCGTAGTTTTAGTGCACTTGCTTTTGTATTGGTTTTTAAAGTAAGTTAGGTTTGGTCTTTAGATGAAAGTGAGTTTTTTATTTGATAGGTTTTGGTTTTCTTTTTTGTTTTTTGTCCTGTATTAAAATTTATTAAGGAGTTGTTTTGACTTAATGTCTTTGTATTGTTTTGTAAAGAGCAATTTGGACTATTTTTGGCTATTTTTTGTTTTTCTAAATCTATATATTAGGTGACACATCATCAGTAGTGCACCTCAGGGTCATTGGATGTTTCGGCCATTACCACCAGACACCCTCTCCCAAGGAAGGCCCCGCCGGGGTTGATCAAACCCCAGGGTGTGTCCCACTAAGTTTATAGTAATCTAAGTGTAAGGTATTTTAGAATTCTGGTTTGTCGTTTTTAGGGATCAACTGATTTCGGGTTAGAGTTTCTAACTAATGTTTTTTTTAAGATAATTTTTTTAGGTCTAGAGTTTGATGGTTTAGGGTGTAACGGTTAGTTTAAGTGGTTAGGGTTTTTAGGCGTAGGATTGAACGGTTAGGTTTAGAATTTAAGGTCACGTATAGGCTAAAGTGGTTCGATTTAGGGTTAGGGTTAGGTTTTAGGGTTAGGGACAAATGGTTAGGTTTAGGCGTAGGGATTGAATGGTTAGGTTTAGGATTAAGGTCATGTATAGGCATAAAGTGGTTAGATTTAGGGTTAGGTTTAGGGTTAGGGACAAATGGTTAAGTTTAGGCGTAGGGATTGAACGGTTAGGTTTAGGATTAAGGTCATGAATAGGCATAAATTGGTTAGATGTAGGGTTAGGGTTAGGTTAGGGTTAGGGTTAGGATTAGGGATGAAAGCACATTGGAGAAGGAGATATTCTTGAATAACTTTTTTTCTGAAGGTCGTAGAGACTTGGAAAGTGGTTTCTATTGAACTAATGTGGGTCCTGCGGATCGATTGGTGCCATCCCCGAGCTCCTCCGACCTTCGGAAGGGGTCGAAGTAGCAAATGGCCGAAAACCCGAGGAGATATTCTTGAATAACTTTTTTTGTGAAGGTCGTAGAGAGTGGGAGAGGGCATTTGTTTCTGGCAAGTGGGGTATTGCGCATCGATTGGTACCATTTTCGAGCTTCTACGACCTTCGGAAGGGGTCGAACGCCCAAATCCCCAAAAGAGGGAGGGGCTAGTTCGGAATTTCTGATTTCTGGTGGAATTTGTGTCGATCTTACCTGCATTCTTACCTTTCAGGTTGAATGAAGAGGGGCCTGATGTGTGTCCAGACCACTGCCTCCTTGGCCCCCCATGATTGGGCCCCCAGAAGAGCTCCTGTGCCCCATACACCGCACGGCCCAAGGAGATGCTTCACTGTCATTCTTCCAAGCGACTGATTTTGGATTTCTCCAAGATTTGTCTAATGAGCTGTTTGATCTGTGGGGCACTTGTCTTGTGTGTGAGTTCACCTTGGTCATGGTTTTTCCTGAATTTAGGGTTTTGAATTTGATGTGATAAAATGACATTTCTGAGGAGAATTCTCTGTTGGGATGGTGAATATCCTGTAATTTTGAGTTTTGGTGTCTTCTATGCCGAGATATTTGAGAGAAACGGGATTGTAATTAGGCCGCCTCATTAGCATAGCCTGCTGAGGAGATATTCTTGAATAACTTTTGTTGTGAAGGTCGTAGAGACTTGGAAAGGGCGTCTGTCTCTACCAAACGGGGTACTGCGGATCGATTGGTACCATCCCCGAGCTTCTAGGACCTTGGGAAGGGGTCGAACGAGCGAATCTGAAAAGTGGGCGGGGTTAGGTTTAGGCAAGGGGTGGTGTGGTTAGGGTAAGGGTCTAAGGAACCTGACTAGGCATCGAATCGAAGTCCAGAACCTCTGAATAAGAAAGTCGCTAAAACAGCTAGGGTTAAGGTAAGGATTAGGGATGAAAGCACATTGGAGAAGGAGATATTCTTGAATAACTTTTTTTCTGAAGGTCGTAGAGACTTGGAAAGTGGTTTCTATTGAACTAATGTGGGTCCTGCGGATCGATTGGTGCCATCCCCGAGCTCCTCCGACCTTCGGAAGGGGTCGAAGTAGCAAATGGCCGAAAACCCGAGGAGATATTCTTGAATAACTTTTTTTGTGAAGGTCGTAGAGAGTGGGAGAGGGCATTTGTTTCTGGCAAGTGGGGTATTGCGCATCGATTGGTACCATTTTCGAGCTTCTACGACCTTCGGAAGGGGTCGAACGCCCAAATCCCCAAAAGAGGGAGGGGCTAGTTCGGAATTTCTGATTTCTGGTGGAATTTGTGTCGATCTTACCTGCATTCTTACCTTTCAGGTTGAATGAAGAGGGGCCTGATGTGTGTCCAGACCACTGCCTCCTTGGCCCCCCATGATTGGGCCCCCAGAAGAGCTCCTGTGCCCCATACACCGCACGGCCCAAGGAGATGCTTCACTGTCATTCTTCCAAGCGACTGATTTTGGATTTCTCCAAGATTTGTCTAATGAGCTGTTTGATCTGTGGGGCACTTGTCTTGTGTGTGAGTTCACCTTGGTCATGGTTTTTCCTGAATTTAGGGTTTTGAATTTGATGTGATAAAATGACATTTCTGAGGAGAATTCTCTGTTGGGATGGTGAATATCCTGTAATTTTGAGTTTTGGTGTCTTCTATGCCGAGATATTTGAGAGAAACGGGATTGTAATTAGGCCGCCTCATTAGCATAGCCTGCTGAGGAGATATTCTTGAATAACTTTTGTTGTGAAGGTCGTAGAGACTTGGAAAGGGCGTCTGTCTCTACCAAACGGGGTACTGCGGATCGATTGGTACCATCCCCGAGCTTCTAGGACCTTGGGAAGGGGTCGAACGAGCGAATCTGAAAAGTGGGCGGGGTTAGGTTTAGGCAAGGGGTGGTGTGGTTAGGGTAAGAGTCTAAGGAACCTGACTAGGCATAGAATCGAAGTCCAGAACCTCTGAATAAGAAAGTCGCTAAAACAGCTAGGGTTAAGGTAAGGATTAGGGATGAAAGCACATTGGAGAAGGAGATATTCTTGAATAACTTTTTTTCTGAAGGTCGTAGAGACTTGGAAAGTGGTTTCTATTGAACTAATGTGGGTCCTGCGGATCGATTGGTGCCATCCCCGAGCTCCTCCGACCTTCGGAAGGGGTCGAAGTAGCAAATGGCCGAAAACCCGAGGAGATATTCTTGAATAACTTTTTTTGTGAAGGTTAGGGTTAGGGTTAGGGTTAGGGTTAGGGTTAGGGTTAGGGTTAGGGTTAGGATTAGGGATGAAAGCACATTGGAGAAGGAGATATTCTTGAATAACTTTTTTTCTGAAGGTCGTAGAGACTTGGAAAGTGGTTTCTATTGAACTAATGTGGGTCCTGCAGATCGATTGGTGCCATCCCCGAGCTCCTACGACCTTCGGAAGGGGTCAAAGTAGCAAATGGCCGAAAACCCGAGGAGATATTCTTGAATAACTTTTTTTGTGAAGGTCGTAGAGAGTGGGAGAGGGCATTTGTTTCCGGCAAGTGGGGTATTGCGCATCGATTGGTACCATTTTCGAGCTTCTACGACCTTCGGAAGGGGTCGAACGCCCAAATCCCCAAAAGTGGGCGGGGCTAGTTCGGAATTTCTGATTTCTGGTGGAATTTCTGTGGATCTTACCTGCATTCTTACCTTTCAGGCTGAATGAAGAGGGGCCTGATGTGTGTCCAGACCACTGGCTCCTTGGCCCCCCATGATTGGGCCCCCAGAAGAGATGATTGGGCCCCCAGAAGAGCTCCTGTGCCCCATACACCGCACGGCCCAAGGACATGCTTCACTGTCATTCTTCCAAGCGACTGATTTTGGATTTCTCCAAGATTTGTCTAATGAGCTGTTTGATCTGTGGGGCACTTGTCTTGTGTGTGAGTTCACCTTGGTCATGGTTTTTCCTGAATTTAGGGTTTTGAATTTGATGTGATAAAATGACATTTCTGAGGAGAATTCTCTGTTGGGATGGTGAATATCCTGTAATTTTGAGTTTTGGTGTCTTCTATGCCGAGATATTTGAGAGAAACGGGATTGTAATTAGGCAGCCTCATTAGCATAGCCTGCTGAGGAGATATTCTTGAATAACTTTTGTTGTGAAGGTCGTAGAGACTTGGAAAGGGCGTCTGTCTCTACCAAACGGGGTACTGCGGATCGATTGGTACCATCCCCGAGCTTCTAGGACCTTGGGAAGGGGTCGAACGAGCGAATCTGAAAAGTGGGCGGGGTTAGGTTTAGGCAAGGGGTGGTGTGGTTAGGGTAAGGGTCTAAGGAACCTGACTAGGCATAGAATCGAAGTCCAGAACCTCTGAATAAGAAAGTCGCTAAAACAGCTAGGGTTAAGGTAAGGGTTAGGGTTAGGGTTAGGATTAGGGATGAAAGCACATTGGAGAAGGAGATATTCTTGAATAGGGTTAGGGTTAGGGTTAGGGTTAGGATTAGGGATGAAAGCACATTGGAGAAGGAGATATTCTTAGGGTTAGGGTTAGGGTTAGGGTTAGGGTTAGGGTTAGGGTTAGGTGAAAACGGTAATATCCGTTGACCCGACAAGTCAGGTCAAACGTTATGCACGGGCCCTCCTGGGACATGGGATGCCCCTCACTTGGTAAAATAACCATAAATATCCAATAAAAGTGTTGTAACAACACCCTGATTTTTTACAGGTATGTGAAACACACTGTGGTAAAATAACCGTAAGTAAATCCTAATGATGTCGTAATAACACACTGATTTTTACAGTTGTGTTAAACATGTTGTAATTACAGCTAAATAAACATCCAATGAACTATATACAAATTTACAAATATGTCTTGAGTCTCTCCGCTCAGCCGAGGGAGGGTAAATGGCTTAGTCAGGTAAGTACAATTTGTCATTTTTGCTTAAAGTCCGTAGGCCCTGTCGCGACGTTTCGAAATTTGTTTATCTTCATCAGGCTAGGGCAGGTAAGTAGGTCAGGTCGAATTAAGAGGTAAGTCATCCCCATGGTGGGTCTCTGGGAGAGCTTGTCCCTGATCTTGCTCCATGAGGCATTTTGTCTTGTCTGAGACTGGCCAAGGAGTTGCAATCATTTATATAGCCCATCTAGCTCCTCCCCCTGGTGAAATTTCCTTGTCCCTCCGAAACACAGCACTCCAACAAGCACTCATTCCCATACTCCTTTTCCATCAATTCCATTAAAATAGGCTCCAATCACACACCTATAGGGATCTCTTGTCCTCTAAATATTAAACACAGTTGGGTGGGGTATACCAGGGAATTAATTGCCTTCTCTCTGAGGTCTTACTGCCTATTTAGGTCTTTCTTCCTGTACTGTACTTGCCCAAAATTAAAGAGTTGCAAACCAACTGGTTGTGGAATCTATGTTTTTGGTCAATAATCTCAAAGGAGTTAGGTGAGATGTCTCAGGTCACTCGTTCTGTCCAGGGGTCAAAGGTTAGGTTTAGGTAGGGGGTCCCTATGGTTAGGGTTAGGGTAGTGGGACCCTGATTAGGGATATTGATGACTATGTGGTCATAACTACTGACTAAGGGAATCCAAATTGGTGTGGTTTGTATAGGTTCAAATTAAATTTTGTGTGGTCCTGAGTTAAATTACTCTCCATATCAACTACAAACAGCATTTATTATTTTCCAATGGCATCGTGCCCTGAACCAAAATGGGATGGGGGTAAGGGTGAAGGTAAGAGGTAAGTATGGGGTGTAAGAAACCGGGTCCTGGGTCCGTTAATTCCTTTCATTCCAGGTTTCTTTAACATTTTGGCTGCTTTTATGGGAGTCGATTCCCCACTATTGGAAGTAATAGGTAAGTAGTGATTTTTAGAGGGGCATCCCATTAATTGTCCCAGGCGGCACTGGCCAGGGTTAGGTGAAAACGGTAATATCCGTTGACCCGACAAGTCAGGTCAAACGTTATGCACGGGCCCTCCTGGGACATGGGATGCCCCTCACTTGGTAAAATAACCATAAATATCCAATAAAAGTGTTGTAACAACACCCTGATTTTTTACAGGTATGTGAAACACACTGTGGTAAAATAACCGTAAGTAAATCCTAATGATGTCGTAATAACACACTGATTTTTACAGTTGTGTTAAACATGTTGTAATTACAGCTAAATAAACATCCAATGAACTATATACAAATTTACAAATATGTCTTGAGTCTCTCCGCTCAGCCGAGGGAGGGTAAATGGCTTAGTCAGGTAAGTACAATTTGTCATTTTTGCTTAAAGTCCGTAGGCCCTGTCGCGACGTTTCGAAATTTGTTTATCTTCATCAGGCTAGGGCAGGTAAGTAGGTCAGGTCGAATTAAGAGGTAAGTCATCCCCATGGTGGGTCTCTGGGAGAGCTTGTCCCTGATCTTGCTCCATGAGGCATTTTGTCTTGTCTGAGACTGGCCAAGGAGTTGCAATCATTTATATAGCCCATCTAGCTCCTCCCCCTGGTGAAATTTCCTTGTCCCTCCGAAACACAGCACTCCAACAAGCACTCATTCCCATACTCCTTTTCCATCAATTCCATTAAAATAGGCTCCAATCACACACCTATAGGGATCTCTTGTCCTCTAAATATTAAACACAGTTGGGTGGGGTATACCAGGGAATTAATTGCCTTCTCTCTGAGGTCTTACTGCCTATTTAGGTCTTTCTTCCTGTACTGTACTTGCCCAAAATTAAAGAGTTGCAAACCAACTGGTTGTGGAATCTATGTTTTTGGTCAATAATCTCAAAGGAGTTAGGTGAGATGTCTCAGGTCACTCGTTCTGTCCAGGGGTCAAAGGTTAGGTTTAGGTAGGGGGTCCCTATGGTTAGGGTTAGGGTAGTGGGACCCTGATTAGGGATATTGATGACTATGTGGTCATAACTACTGACTAAGGGAATCCAAATTGGTGTGGTTTGTATAGGTTCAAATTAAATTTTGTGTGGTCCTGAGTTAAATTACTCTCCATATCAACTACAAACAGCATTTATTATTTTCCAATGGCATCGTGCCCTGAACCAAAATGGGATGGGGGTAAGGGTGAAGGTAAGAGGTAAGTATGGGGTGTAAGAAACCGGGTCCTGGGTCCGTTAATTCCTTTCATTCCAGGTTTCTTTAACATTTTGGCTGCTTTTATGGGAGTCGATTCCCCACTATTGGAAGTAATAGGTAAGTAGTGATTTTTAGAGGGGCATCCCATTAATTGTCCCAGGCGGCACTGGCCAGGGTTAGGTGAAAACGGTAATATCCGTTGACCCGACAAGTCAGGTCAAACGTTATGCACGGGCCCTCCTGGGACATGGGATGCCCCTCACTTGGTAAAATAACCATAAATATCCAATAAAAGTGTTGTAACAACACCCTGATTTTTTACAGGTATGTGAAACACACTGTGGTAAAATAACCGTAAGTAAATCCTAATGATGTCGTAATAACACACTGATTTTTACAGTTGTGTTAAACATGTTGTAATTACAGCTAAATAAACATCCAATGAACTATATACAAATTTACAAATATGTCTTGAGTCTCTCCGCTCAGCCGAGGGAGGGTAAATGGCTTAGTCAGGTAAGTACAATTTGTCATTTTTGCTTAAAGTCCGTAGGCCCTGTCGCGACGTTTCGAAATTTGTTTATCTTCATCAGGCTAGGGCAGGTAAGTAGGTCAGGTCGAATTAAGAGGTAAGTCATCCCCATGGTGGGTCTCTGGGAGAGCTTGTCCCTGATCTTGCTCCATGAGGCATTTTGTCTTGTCTGAGACTGGCCAAGGAGTTGCAATCATTTATATAGCCCATCTAGCTCCTCCCCCTGGTGAAATTTCCTTGTCCCTCCGAAACACAGCACTCCAACAAGCACTCATTCCCATACTCCTTTTCCATCAATTCCATTAAAATAGGCTCCAATCACACACCTATAGGGATCTCTTGTCCTCTAAATATTAAACACAGTTGGGTGGGGTATACCAGGGAATTAATTGCCTTCTCTCTGAGGTCTTACTGCCTATTTAGGTCTTTCTTCCTGTACTGTACTTGCCCAAAATTAAAGAGTTGCAAACCAACTGGTTGTGGAATCTATGTTTTTGGTCAATAATCTCAAAGGAGTTAGGTGAGATGTCTCAGGTCACTCGTTCTGTCCAGGGGTCAAAGGTTAGGTTTAGGTAGGGGGTCCCTATGGTTAGGGTTAGGGTAGTGGGACCCTGATTAGGGATATTGATGACTATGTGGTCATAACTACTGACTAAGGGAATCCAAATTGGTGTGGTTTGTATAGGTTCAAATTAAATTTTGTGTGGTCCTGAGTTAAATTACTCTCCATATCAACTACAAACAGCATTTATTATTTTCCAATGGCATCGTGCCCTGAACCAAAATGGGATGGGGGTAAGGGTGAAGGTAAGAGGTAGGGTTAGGGTTAGGGTTAGGGTTAGGGTTAGGGTTAGGGTTAGGGTTAGGGTTAGGGTTAGGATTAGGGATGAAAGCACATTGGAGAAGGAGATATTCTTGAATAACTTTTTTTCTGAAGGTCGTAGAGACTTGGAAAGTGGTTTCTATTGAACTAATGTGGGTCCTGCGGATCGATTGGTGCCATCCCCGAGCTCCTCCGACCTTCGGAAGGGGTCGAAGTAGCAAATGGCCGAAAACCCGAGGAGATATTCTTGAATAACTTTTTTTGTGAAGGTCGTAGAGAGTGGGAGAGGGCATTTGTTTCTGGCAAGTGGGGTATTGCGCATCGATTGGTACCATTTTCGAGCTTCTACGACCTTCGGAAGGGGTCGAACGCCCAAATCCCCAAAAGAGGGAGGGGCTAGTTCGGAATTTCTGATTTCTGGTGGAATTTGTGTCGATCTTACCTGCATTCTTACCTTTCAGGTTGAATGAAGAGGGGCCTGATGTGTGTCCAGACCACTGCCTCCTTGGCCCCCCATGATTGGGCCCCCAGAAGAGCTCCTGTGCCCCATACACCGCACGGCCCAAGGAGATGCTTCACTGTCATTCTTCCAAGCGACTGATTTTGGATTTCTCCAAGATTTGTCTAATGAGCTGTTTGATCTGTGGGGCACTTGTCTTGTGTGTGAGTTCACCTTGGTCATGGTTTTTCCTGAATTTAGGGTTTTGAATTTGATGTGATAAAATGACATTTCTGAGGAGAATTCTCTGTTGGGATGGTGAATATCCTGTAATTTTGAGTTTTGGTGTCTTCTATGCCGAGATATTTGAGAGAAACGGGATTGTAATTAGGCCGCCTCATTAGCATAGCCTGCTGAGGAGATATTCTTGAATAACTTTTGTTGTGAAGGTCGTAGAGACTTGGAAAGGGCGTCTGTCTCTACCAAACGGGGTACTGCGGATCGATTGGTACCATCCCCGAGCTTCTAGGACCTTGGGAAGGGTTAGGGTTAGGTTTAGAAAATCTATCTCGATGACTCCCCCTGCTTCGTCCGTCGACTGGGCAGTTTGGTCTAGGGAGCCAAAGGCAATGCACGGGCCGACGCGCGCCATCAATACTCTCCAGTCTCACATATCTCTTTCTTGTCGAATTTGTTTTGTTTGATGTTGTTTTATCAAAGCTGTAAAACATCAAAGTAAAAGATTGTTTCTGTTTTCGATATTAAGTAACTTTATTTTTCTGTATACTTTTCTATTGTATCGGTTTATTTGGATTTTTTTGCTTTTATAATGGTTTTATTTATTATTGTCTTATTAAAACAGATTTTAGTGTTCATTTGGCATGCCTTAGTTTTCTATTTAGTCTTATCCTGTATTGAAGTTGAGGATTATTATTTATTTTGTATTAAAAAGGTTTTATTTAAAATTGTTTGTTTTTGACCAGTGATTTGGACTATTATTTTTTAAAACTATTTTGTTTGCCTAGTCCTATATAAGGTGACACATCATCAGTAGTGTACCTCAGGGTCATTGGGTGTTTCGGCCATTACCACCAGACACCCTCTCCCAAGGAAGGCCCCGCCGGGGTTGATCAAACCCCAGGGTGTGTCCCACTAAGTTTAGAGTAATCTAAATCTAAGGTATTTTTAGAAAGGATTCTTGTTTGTCGCTTTTTAGGGATTAAGGTCATATAAAGTGGTTAGATTCAGGGTTAGGTTTAGGATTGGGGACAAGTGGTTAGGTTTAGGCGTAGGGTTGAGTGGTTAGGGTTAGGGTTTAGGATCCTGTCCAGGTCTAGAGTTTAAGTGGTTTAGGGTTAGGTTTAGGGCTAGGGTTAGAGATTTAGGTTTAGGTCTGGGTTAAAATGGTTAGGGTTAGTATTTAAGGTCATGTCTAGGTCTAAATGAAAGCTGTTTAAGGTTGGGTTAAGGTTAGTGGTTAATGTTTTAGGGATAGGTTAGGGTTAGGGTTAGGGTTAGGGTTAGGGTTAGGGTTAGGGTTAGGGTTAGGGTTAGGGTTAGGATTAGGGATGAAAGCACATTGGAGAAGGAGATATTCTTGAATAACTTTTTTTCTGAAGGTCGTAGAGACTTGGAAAGTGGTTTCTATTGAACTAATGTGGGTCCTGCGGATCGATTGGTGCCATCCCCGAGCTCCTCCGACCTTCGGAAGGGGTCGAAGTAGCAAATGGCCGAAAACCCGAGGAGATATTCTTGAATAACTTTTTTTGTGAAGGTCGTAGAGAGTGGGAGAGGGCATTTGTTTCTGGCAAGTGGGGTATTGCGCATCGATTGGTACCATTTTCGAGCTTCTACGACCTTCGGAAGGGGTCGAACGCCCAAATCCCCAAAAGTGGGCGGGGCTAGTTCGGAATTTCTGATTTCTGGTGGAATTTGTGTCGATCTTACCTGCATTCTTACCTTTCAGGTTGAATGAAGAGGGGCCTGATGTGTGTCCAGACCACTGCCTCCTTGGCCCCCCATGATTGGGCCCCCAGAAGAGATGATTGGGCCCCCAGAAGAGCTCCTGTGCCCCATACACCGCACGGCCCAAGGAGATGCTTCACTGTCATTCTTCCAAGCGACTGATTTTGGATTTCTCCAAGATTTGTCTAATGAGCTGTTTGATCTGTGGGGCACTTGTCTTGTGTGTGAGTTCACCTTGGTCATGGTTTTTCCTGAATTTAGGGTTTTGAATTTGATGTGATAAAATGACATTTCTGAGGAGAATTCTCTGTTGGGATGGTGAATATCCTGTAATTTTGAGTTTTGGTGTCTTCTATGCCGAGATATTTGAGAGAAACGGGATTGTAATTAGGCCGCCTCATTAGCATAGCCTGCTGAGGAGATATTCTTGAATAACTTTTGTTGTGAAGGTCGTAGAGACTTGGAAAGGGCGTCTGTCTCTACCAAACGGGGTACTGCGGATCGATTGGTACCATCCCCGAGCTTCTAGGACCTTGGGAAGGGGTCGAACGAGCGAATCTGAAAAGTGGGCGGGGTTAGGTTTAGGCAAGGGGTGGTGTGGTTAGGGTAAGAGTCTAAGGAACCTGACTAGGCATAGAATCGAAGTCCAGAACCTCTGAATAAGAAAGTCGCTAAAACAGCTAGGGTTAAGGTAAGGATTAGGGATGAAAGCACATTGGAGAAGGAGATATTCTTGAATAAGGGTTAGGGTTAGGGTTAGGGTTAGGTTTTTGAAGTTATCTCGATGACTCCCCCCGCTTCATCCAACGACTGGGCGGTTTGGAATAGGGAGCCAAAGGCAATGCACTGGCCCACGCACGTCATCAATACTCCCCCTTCTTCACATATCCCCTTTACCGAATTGGTTTTAAACCGTAGTTTTAGTGCACTTGCTTTTGTATTGGTTTTTAAAGTAAGTTAGGTTTGGTCTTTAGATGAAAGTGAGTTTTTTATTTGATAGGTTTTGGTTTTCTTTTTTGTTTTTTGTCCTGTATTAAAATTTATTAAGGAGTTGTTTTGACTTAATGTCTTTGTATTGTTTTGTAAAGAGCAATTTGGACTATTTTTGGCTATTTTTTGTTTTTCTAAATCTATATATTAGGTGACACATCATCAGTAGTGCACCTCAGGGTCATTGGATGTTTCGGCCATTACCACCAGACACCCTCTCCCAAGGAAGGCCCCGCCGGGGTTGATCAAACCCCAGGGTGTGTCCCACTAAGTTTATAGTAATCTAAGTGTAAGGTATTTTAGAATTCTGGTTTGTCGTTTTTAGGGATCAACTGATTTCGGGTTAGAGTTTCTAACTAATGTTTTTTTTAAGATAATTTTTTTAGGTCTAGAGTTTGATGGTTTAGGGTGTAACGGTTAGTTTAAGTGGTTAGGGTTTTTAGGCGTAGGATTGAACGGTTAGGTTTAGAATTTAAGGTCACGTATAGGCTAAAGTGGTTCGATTTAGGGTTAGGGTTAGGTTTTAGGGTTAGGGACAAATGGTTAGGTTTAGGCGTAGGGATTAGGGTTAGGGTTAGGGTTAGGGTTAGGGTTAGGGTTAGGGTTAGGGTTAGGGTTAGGATTAGGGATGAAAGCACATTGGAGAAGGAGATATTCTTGAATAACTTTTTTTCTGAAGGTCGTAGAGACTTGGAAAGTGGTTTCTATTGAACTAATGTGGGTCCTGCGGATCGATTGGTGCCATCCCCGAGCTCCTCCGACCTTCGGAAGGGGTCGAAGTAGCAAATGGCCGAAAACCCGAGGAGATATTCTTGAATAACTTTTTTTGTGAAGGTCGTAGAGAGTGGGAGAGGGCATTTGTTTCTGGCAAGTGGGGTATTGCGCATCGATTGGTACCATTTTCGAGCTTCTACGACCTTCGGAAGGGGTCGAACGCCCAAATCCCCAAAAGAGGGAGGGGCTAGTTCGGAATTTCTGATTTCTGGTGGAATTTGTGTCGATCTTACCTGCATTCTTACCTTTCAGGTTGAATGAAGAGGGGCCTGATGTGTGTCCAGACCACTGCCTCCTTGGCCCCCCATGATTGGGCCCCCAGAAGAGCTCCTGTGCCCCATACACCGCACGGCCCAAGGAGATGCTTCACTGTCATTCTTCCAAGCGACTGATTTTGGATTTCTCCAAGATTTGTCTAATGAGCTGTTTGATCTGTGGGGCACTTGTCTTGTGTGTGAGTTCACCTTGGTCATGGTTTTTCCTGAATTTAGGGTTTTGAATTTGATGTGATAAAATGACATTTCTGAGGAGAATTCTCTGTTGGGATGGTGAATATCCTGTAATTTTGAGTTTTGGTGTCTTCTATGCCGAGATATTTGAGAGAAACGGGATTGTAATTAGGCCGCCTCATTAGCATAGCCTGCTGAGGAGATATTCTTGAATAACTTTTGTTGTGAAGGTCGTAGAGACTTGGAAAGGGCGTCTGTCTCTACCAAACGGGGTACTGCGGATCGATTGGTACCATCCCCGAGCTTCTAGGACCTTGGGAAGGGTTAGGGTTAGGTTTAGAAAATCTATCTCGATGACTCCCCCTGCTTCGTCCGTCGACTGGGCAGTTTGGTCTAGGGAGCCAAAGGCAATGCACGGGCCGACGCGCGCCATCAATACTCTCCAGTCTCACATATCTCTTTCTTGTCGAATTTGTTTTGTTTGATGTTGTTTTATCAAAGCTGTAAAACATCAAAGTAAAAGATTGTTTCTGTTTTCGATATTAAGTAACTTTATTTTTCTGTATACTTTTCTATTGTATCGGTTTATTTGGATTTTTTTGCTTTTATAATGGTTTTATTTATTATTGTCTTATTAAAACAGATTTTAGTGTTCATTTGGCATGCCTTAGTTTTCTATTTAGTCTTATCCTGTATTGAAGTTGAGGATTATTATTTATTTTGTATTAAAAAGGTTTTATTTAAAATTGTTTGTTTTTGACCAGTGATTTGGACTATTATTTTTTAAAACTATTTTGTTTGCCTAGTCCTATATAAGGTGACACATCATCAGTAGTGTACCTCAGGGTCATTGGGTGTTTCGGCCATTACCACCAGACACCCTCTCCCAAGGAAGGCCCCGCCGGGGTTGATCAAACCCCAGGGTGTGTCCCACTAAGTTTAGAGTAATCTAAATCTAAGGTATTTTTAGAAAGGATTCTTGTTTGTCGCTTTTTAGGGATTAAGGTCATATAAAGTGGTTAGATTCAGGGTTAGGTTTAGGATTGGGGACAAGTGGTTAGGTTTAGGCGTAGGGTTGAGTGGTTAGGGTTAGGGTTTAGGATCCTGTCCAGGTCTAGAGTTTAAGTGGTTTAGGGTTAGGTTTAGGGCTAGGGTTAGAGATTTAGGTTTAGGTCTGGGTTAAAATGGTTAGGGTTAGTATTTAAGGTCATGTCTAGGTCTAAATGAAAGCTGTTTAAGGTTGGGTTAAGGTTAGTGGTTAATGTTTTAGGGATAGGTTAGGGTTAGGGTTAGGGTTAGGGTTAGGGTTAGGGTTAGGGTTAGGGTTAGGGTTAGGATTAGGGATGAAAGCACATTGGAGAAGGAGATATTCTTGAATAACTTTTTTTCTGAAGGTCGTAGAGACTTGGAAAGTGGTTTCTATTGAACTAATGTGGGTCCTGCGGATCGATTGGTGCCATCCCCGAGCTCCTCCGACCTTCGGAAGGGGTCGAAGTAGCAAATGGCCGAAAACCCGAGGAGATATTCTTGAATAACTTTTTTTGTGAAGGTCGTAGAGAGTGGGAGAGGGCATTTGTTTCTGGCAAGTGGGGTATTGCGCATCGATTGGTACCATTTTCGAGCTTCTACGACCTTCGGAAGGGGTCGAACGCCCAAATCCCCAAAAGTGGGCGGGGCTAGTTCGGAATTTCTGATTTCTGGTGGAATTTGTGTCGATCTTACCTGCATTCTTACCTTTCAGGTTGAATGAAGAGGGGCCTGATGTGTGTCCAGACCACTGCCTCCTTGGCCCCCCATGATTGGGCCCCCAGAAGAGATGATTGGGCCCCCAGAAGAGCTCCTGTGCCCCATACACCGCACGGCCCAAGGAGATGCTTCACTGTCATTCTTCCAAGCGACTGATTTTGGATTTCTCCAAGATTTGTCTAATGAGCTGTTTGATCTGTGGGGCACTTGTCTTGTGTGTGAGTTCACCTTGGTCATGGTTTTTCCTGAATTTAGGGTTTTGAATTTGATGTGATAAAATGACATTTCTGAGGAGAATTCTCTGTTGGGATGGTGAATATCCTGTAATTTTGAGTTTTGGTGTCTTCTATGCCGAGATATTTGAGAGAAACGGGATTGTAATTAGGCCGCCTCATTAGCATAGCCTGCTGAGGAGATATTCTTGAATAACTTTTGTTGTGAAGGTCGTAGAGACTTGGAAAGGGCGTCTGTCTCTACCAAACGGGGTACTGCGGATCGATTGGTACCATCCCCGAGCTTCTAGGACCTTGGGAAGGGGTCGAACGAGCGAATCTGAAAAGTGGGCGGGGTTAGGTTTAGGCAAGGGGTGGTGTGGTTAGGGTAAGAGTCTAAGGAACCTGACTAGGCATAGAATCGAAGTCCAGAACCTCTGAATAAGAAAGTCGCTAAAACAGCTAGGGTTAAGGTAAGGATTAGGGATGAAAGCACATTGGAGAAGGAGATATTCTTGAATAAGGGTTAGGGTTAGGGTTAGGGTTAGGTTTTTGAAGTTATCTCGATGACTCCCCCCGCTTCATCCAACGACTGGGCGGTTTGGAATAGGGAGCCAAAGGCAATGCACTGGCCCACGCACGTCATCAATACTCCCCCTTCTTCACATATCCCCTTTACCGAATTGGTTTTAAACCGTAGTTTTAGTGCACTTGCTTTTGTATTGGTTTTTAAAGTAAGTTAGGTTTGGTCTTTAGATGAAAGTGAGTTTTTTATTTGATAGGTTTTGGTTTTCTTTTTTGTTTTTTGTCCTGTATTAAAATTTATTAAGGAGTTGTTTTGACTTAATGTCTTTGTATTGTTTTGTAAAGAGCAATTTGGACTATTTTTGGCTATTTTTTGTTTTTCTAAATCTATATATTAGGTGACACATCATCAGTAGTGCACCTCAGGGTCATTGGATGTTTCGGCCATTACCACCAGACACCCTCTCCCAAGGAAGGCCCCGCCGGGGTTGATCAAACCCCAGGGTGTGTCCCACTAAGTTTATAGTAATCTAAGTGTAAGGTATTTTAGAATTCTGGTTTGTCGTTTTTAGGGATCAACTGATTTCGGGTTAGAGTTTCTAACTAATGTTTTTTTTAAGATAATTTTTTTAGGTCTAGAGTTTGATGGTTTAGGGTGTAACGGTTAGTTTAAGTGGTTAGGGTTTTTAGGCGTAGGATTGAACGGTTAGGTTTAGAATTTAAGGTCACGTATAGGCTAAAGTGGTTCGATTTAGGGTTAGGGTTAGGTTTTAGGGTTAGGGACAAATGGTTAGGTTTAGGCGTAGGGATTGAATGGTTAGGTTTAGGATTAAGGTCATGTATAGGCATAAAGTGGTTAGATTTAGGGTTAGGTTTAGGGTTAGGGACAAATGGTTAAGTTTAGGCGTAGGGATTGAACGGTTAGGTTTAGGATTAAGGTCATGAATAGGCATAAATTGGTTAGATGTAGGGTTAGGGTTAGGTTAGGGTTAGGGTTAGGATTAGGGATGAAAGCACATTGGAGAAGGAGATATTCTTGAATAACTTTTTTTCTGAAGGTCGTAGAGACTTGGAAAGTGGTTTCTATTGAACTAATGTGGGTCCTGCGGATCGATTGGTGCCATCCCCGAGCTCCTCCGACCTTCGGAAGGGGTCGAAGTAGCAAATGGCCGAAAACCCGAGGAGATATTCTTGAATAACTTTTTTTGTGAAGGTCGTAGAGAGTGGGAGAGGGCATTTGTTTCTGGCAAGTGGGGTATTGCGCATCGATTGGTACCATTTTCGAGCTTCTACGACCTTCGGAAGGGGTCGAACGCCCAAATCCCCAAAAGAGGGAGGGGCTAGTTCGGAATTTCTGATTTCTGGTGGAATTTGTGTCGATCTTACCTGCATTCTTACCTTTCAGGTTGAATGAAGAGGGGCCTGATGTGTGTCCAGACCACTGCCTCCTTGGCCCCCCATGATTGGGCCCCCAGAAGAGCTCCTGTGCCCCATACACCGCACGGCCCAAGGAGATGCTTCACTGTCATTCTTCCAAGCGACTGATTTTGGATTTCTCCAAGATTTGTCTAATGAGCTGTTTGATCTGTGGGGCACTTGTCTTGTGTGTGAGTTCACCTTGGTCATGGTTTTTCCTGAATTTAGGGTTTTGAATTTGATGTGATAAAATGACATTTCTGAGGAGAATTCTCTGTTGGGATGGTGAATATCCTGTAATTTTGAGTTTTGGTGTCTTCTATGCCGAGATATTTGAGAGAAACGGGATTGTAATTAGGCCGCCTCATTAGCATAGCCTGCTGAGGAGATATTCTTGAATAACTTTTGTTGTGAAGGTCGTAGAGACTTGGAAAGGGCGTCTGTCTCTACCAAACGGGGTACTGCGGATCGATTGGTACCATCCCCGAGCTTCTAGGACCTTGGGAAGGGGTCGAACGAGCGAATCTGAAAAGTGGGCGGGGTTAGGTTTAGGCAAGGGGTGGTGTGGTTAGGGTAAGGGTCTAAGGAACCTGACTAGGCATCGAATCGAAGTCCAGAACCTCTGAATAAGAAAGTCGCTAAAACAGCTAGGGTTAAGGTAAGGATTAGGGATGAAAGCACATTGGAGAAGGAGATATTCTTGAATAACTTTTTTTCTGAAGGTCGTAGAGACTTGGAAAGTGGTTTCTATTGAACTAATGTGGGTCCTGCGGATCGATTGGTGCCATCCCCGAGCTCCTCCGACCTTCGGAAGGGGTCGAAGTAGCAAATGGCCGAAAACCCGAGGAGATATTCTTGAATAACTTTTTTTGTGAAGGTCGTAGAGAGTGGGAGAGGGCATTTGTTTCTGGCAAGTGGGGTATTGCGCATCGATTGGTACCATTTTCGAGCTTCTACGACCTTCGGAAGGGGTCGAACGCCCAAATCCCCAAAAGAGGGAGGGGCTAGTTCGGAATTTCTGATTTCTGGTGGAATTTGTGTCGATCTTACCTGCATTCTTACCTTTCAGGTTGAATGAAGAGGGGCCTGATGTGTGTCCAGACCACTGCCTCCTTGGCCCCCCATGATTGGGCCCCCAGAAGAGCTCCTGTGCCCCATACACCGCACGGCCCAAGGAGATGCTTCACTGTCATTCTTCCAAGCGACTGATTTTGGATTTCTCCAAGATTTGTCTAATGAGCTGTTTGATCTGTGGGGCACTTGTCTTGTGTGTGAGTTCACCTTGGTCATGGTTTTTCCTGAATTTAGGGTTTTGAATTTGATGTGATAAAATGACATTTCTGAGGAGAATTCTCTGTTGGGATGGTGAATATCCTGTAATTTTGAGTTTTGGTGTCTTCTATGCCGAGATATTTGAGAGAAACGGGATTGTAATTAGGCCGCCTCATTAGCATAGCCTGCTGAGGAGATATTCTTGAATAACTTTTGTTGTGAAGGTCGTAGAGACTTGGAAAGGGCGTCTGTCTCTACCAAACGGGGTACTGCGGATCGATTGGTACCATCCCCGAGCTTCTAGGACCTTGGGAAGGGGTCGAACGAGCGAATCTGAAAAGTGGGCGGGGTTAGGTTTAGGCAAGGGGTGGTGTGGTTAGGGTAAGAGTCTAAGGAACCTGACTAGGCATAGAATCGAAGTCCAGAACCTCTGAATAAGAAAGTCGCTAAAACAGCTAGGGTTAAGGTAAGGATTAGGGATGAAAGCACATTGGAGAAGGAGATATTCTTGAATAACTTTTTTTCTGAAGGTCGTAGAGACTTGGAAAGTGGTTTCTATTGAACTAATGTGGGTCCTGCGGATCGATTGGTGCCATCCCCGAGCTCCTCCGACCTTCGGAAGGGGTCGAAGTAGCAAATGGCCGAAAACCCGAGGAGATATTCTTGAATAACTTTTTTTGTGAAGGTTAGGGTTAGGGTTAGGGTTAGGGTTAGGGTTAGGGTTAGGATTAGGGATGAAAGCACATTGGAGAAGGAGATATTCTTGAATAACTTTTTTTCTGAAGGTCGTAGAGACTTGGAAAGTGGTTTCTATTGAACTAATGTGGGTCCTGCAGATCGATTGGTGCCATCCCCGAGCTCCTACGACCTTCGGAAGGGGTCAAAGTAGCAAATGGCCGAAAACCCGAGGAGATATTCTTGAATAACTTTTTTTGTGAAGGTCGTAGAGAGTGGGAGAGGGCATTTGTTTCCGGCAAGTGGGGTATTGCGCATCGATTGGTACCATTTTCGAGCTTCTACGACCTTCGGAAGGGGTCGAACGCCCAAATCCCCAAAAGTGGGCGGGGCTAGTTCGGAATTTCTGATTTCTGGTGGAATTTCTGTGGATCTTACCTGCATTCTTACCTTTCAGGCTGAATGAAGAGGGGCCTGATGTGTGTCCAGACCACTGGCTCCTTGGCCCCCCATGATTGGGCCCCCAGAAGAGATGATTGGGCCCCCAGAAGAGCTCCTGTGCCCCATACACCGCACGGCCCAAGGACATGCTTCACTGTCATTCTTCCAAGCGACTGATTTTGGATTTCTCCAAGATTTGTCTAATGAGCTGTTTGATCTGTGGGGCACTTGTCTTGTGTGTGAGTTCACCTTGGTCATGGTTTTTCCTGAATTTAGGGTTTTGAATTTGATGTGATAAAATGACATTTCTGAGGAGAATTCTCTGTTGGGATGGTGAATATCCTGTAATTTTGAGTTTTGGTGTCTTCTATGCCGAGATATTTGAGAGAAACGGGATTGTAATTAGGCAGCCTCATTAGCATAGCCTGCTGAGGAGATATTCTTGAATAACTTTTGTTGTGAAGGTCGTAGAGACTTGGAAAGGGCGTCTGTCTCTACCAAACGGGGTACTGCGGATCGATTGGTACCATCCCCGAGCTTCTAGGACCTTGGGAAGGGGTCGAACGAGCGAATCTGAAAAGTGGGCGGGGTTAGGTTTAGGCAAGGGGTGGTGTGGTTAGGGTAAGGGTCTAAGGAACCTGACTAGGCATAGAATCGAAGTCCAGAACCTCTGAATAAGAAAGTCGCTAAAACAGCTAGGGTTAAGGTAAGGGTTAGGGTTAGGGTTAGGATTAGGGATGAAAGCACATTGGAGAAGGAGATATTCTTGAATAGGGTTAGGGTTAGGGTTAGGGTTAGGATTAGGGATGAAAGCACATTGGAGAAGGAGATATTCTTAGGGTTAGGGTTAGGGTTAGGGTTAGGGTTAGGGTTAGGGTTAGGTGAAAACGGTTAGGGTTAGGGTTAGGGTTAGGGTTAGGGTTAGGGTTAGGGTTAGGGTTAGGGTTAGGATTAGGGATGAAAGCACATTGGAGAAGGAGATATTCTTGAATAACTTTTTTTCTGAAGGTCGTAGAGACTTGGAAAGTGGTTTCTATTGAACTAATGTGGGTCCTGCGGATCGATTGGTGCCATCCCCGAGCTCCTCCGACCTTCGGAAGGGGTCGAAGTAGCAAATGGCCGAAAACCCGAGGAGATATTCTTGAATAACTTTTTTTGTGAAGGTCGTAGAGAGTGGGAGAGGGCATTTGTTTCTGGCAAGTGGGGTATTGCGCATCGATTGGTACCATTTTCGAGCTTCTACGACCTTCGGAAGGGGTCGAACGCCCAAATCCCCAAAAGAGGGAGGGGCTAGTTCGGAATTTCTGATTTCTGGTGGAATTTGTGTCGATCTTACCTGCATTCTTACCTTTCAGGTTGAATGAAGAGGGGCCTGATGTGTGTCCAGACCACTGCCTCCTTGGCCCCCCATGATTGGGCCCCCAGAAGAGCTCCTGTGCCCCATACACCGCACGGCCCAAGGAGATGCTTCACTGTCATTCTTCCAAGCGACTGATTTTGGATTTCTCCAAGATTTGTCTAATGAGCTGTTTGATCTGTGGGGCACTTGTCTTGTGTGTGAGTTCACCTTGGTCATGGTTTTTCCTGAATTTAGGGTTTTGAATTTGATGTGATAAAATGACATTTCTGAGGAGAATTCTCTGTTGGGATGGTGAATATCCTGTAATTTTGAGTTTTGGTGTCTTCTATGCCGAGATATTTGAGAGAAACGGGATTGTAATTAGGCCGCCTCATTAGCATAGCCTGCTGAGGAGATATTCTTGAATAACTTTTGTTGTGAAGGTCGTAGAGACTTGGAAAGGGCGTCTGTCTCTACCAAACGGGGTACTGCGGATCGATTGGTACCATCCCCGAGCTTCTAGGACCTTGGGAAGGGTTAGGGTTAGGGTTAGGGTTAGGGTTAGGGTTAGGGTTAGGGTTAGGATTAGGGATGAAAGCACATTGGAGAAGGAGATATTCTTGAATAACTTTTTTTCTGAAGGTCGTAGAGACTTGGAAAGTGGTTTCTATTGAACTAATGTGGGTCCTGCGGATCGATTGGTGCCATCCCCGAGCTCCTACGACCTTCGGAAGGGGTCGAAGTAGCAAATGGCCGAAAAGCCGAGGAGATATTCTTGAATAACTTTTTTTGTGAAGGTCGTAGAGAGTGGGAGAGGGCATTTGTTTCTGGCAAGTGGGGTATTGCGCATCGATTGGTACCATTTTCGAGCTTCTACGACCTTCGGAAGGGGTCGAACGCCCAAATCCCCAAAAGTGGGCGGGGCTAGTTCGGAATTTCTGATTTCTGGTGGAATTTCTGTGGATCTTACCTGCATTCTTACCTTTCAGGCTGAATGAAGAGGGGCCTGATGTGTGTCCAGACCACTGGCTCCTTGGCCCCCCATGATTGGGCCCCCAGAAGAGATGATTGGGCCCCCAGAAGAGCTCCTGTGCCCCATACACCGCACGGCCCAAGGAGATGCTTCACTCTCATTCTTCCAAGCAACTGATTTTGGATTTCTCCAAGATTTGTCTAATGAGCTGTTTGATCTGTGGGGCACTTGTCTTGTGTGTGAGTTCACCTTGGTCATGGTTTTTCCTGAATTTAGGGTTTTGAATTTGATGTGATAAAATGACATTTCTGAGGAGAATTCTCTGTTGGGATGGTGAATATCCTGTAATTTTGAGTTTTGGTGTCTTCTATGCCGAGATATTTGAGAGAAACGGGATTGTAATTAGGCCGCCTCATTAGCATAGCCTGCTGAGGAGATATTCTTGAATAACTTTTGTTGTGAAGGTCGTAGAGACTTGGAAAGGGCGTCTGTCTCTACCAAACGGGGTACTGCGGATCGATTGGTACCATCCCCGAGCTTCTAGGACCTTGGGAAGGGGTCGAACGAGCGAATCTGAAAAGTGGGCGGGGTTAGGTTTAGGCAAGGGGTGGTGTGGTTAGGGTAAGGGTCTAAGGAACCTGACTAGGCATAGAATCGAAGTCCAGAACCTCTGAATAAGAAAGTCGCTAAAACAGCTAGGGTTAAGGTAAGGATTAGGGATGAAAGCACATTGGAGAAGGGTTAGGGTTAGGGTTAGGGTTAGGGTTAGGGATGAAAGGGTTAGGGTTAGGGTTAGGGTTAGGGTTAGGGTTAGGATTAGGGATGAAAGCACATTGGAGAAGGAGATATTCTTGAATAACTTTTTTTCTGAAGGTCGTAGAGACTTGGAAAGTGGTTTCTATTGAACTAATGTGGGTCCTGCGGATCGATTGGTGCCATCCCCGAGCTCCTACGACCTTCGGAAGGGGTCGAAGTAGCAAATGGCCGAAAAGCCGAGGAGATATTCTTGAATAACTTTTTTTGTGAAGGTCGTAGAGAGTGGGAGAGGGCATTTGTTTCTGGCAAGTGGGGTATTGCGCATCGATTGGTACCATTTTCGAGCTTCTACGACCTTCGGAAGGGGTCGAACGCCCAAATCCCCAAAAGTGGGCGGGGCTAGTTCGGAATTTCTGATTTCTGGTGGAATTTCTGTGGATCTTACCTGCATTCTTACCTTTCAGGCTGAATGAAGAGGGGCCTGATGTGTGTCCAGACCACTGCATCTCCTTGGCCCAGCATGATTGGGCCCCCAGAAGAGATGATTGGGCCCCCAGAAGAGCTCCTGTGCCCCATACACCGCACGGCCCAAGGAGATGCTTCACTCTCATTCTTCCAAGCGACTGATTTTGGATTTCTCCAAGATTTGTCTAATGAGCTGTTTGATCTGTGGGGCACTTGTCTTGTGTGTGAGTTCACCTTGGTCATGGTTTTTCCTGAATTTAGGGTTTTGAATTTGATGTGATAAAATGACATTTCTGAGGAGAATTCTCTCTTGGGATGGTAAATATCCTGTAATTTTGAGTTTTGGTGTCTTCTATGCCGAGATATTTGAGAGAAACGGGATTGTAATTAGGCCGCCTCATTAGCATAGCCTGCTGAGGAGATATTCTTGAATAACTTTTGTTGTGAAGGTCGTAGAGACTTGGAAAGGGCGTCTGTCTGTACTAAATGGGGTACTGCGGATCGATTGGTACCATCGCCGAGCTTCTAGGACCTTGGGAAGGGGTCGAACGAGCGAATCTGAAAAGTGGGCGGGGTTAGGTTTAGGCAAGGGGTGGTGTGGTTAGGGTAAGGGTCTAAGGAACCTGACTAGGCATAGAATCGAAGTCCAGAACCTCTGAATAAGAAAGTCGCTAAAACAGCTAGGGTTAAGGTAAGGATTAGGGATGAAAGCACATTGGAGAAGGAGATATTCTTGAATAACTTTTTTTCTGAAGGTCGTAGAGACTTGGAAAGTGGTTTCTATTGAACTAATGTGGGTCCTGCGGATCGATTGGTGGGTTAGGGTTAGGGTTAGGGTTAGGGTTAGGGTTAGGGTTAGGATTAGGGATGAAAGCACATTGGAGAAGGAGATATTCTTGAATAACTTTTTTTCTGAAGGTCGTAGAGACTTGGAAAGTGGTTTCTATTGAACTAATGTGGGTCCTGCGGATCGATTGGTGCCATCCCCGAGCTCCTACGACCTTCGGAAGGGGTCGAAGTAGCAAATGGCCGAAAAGCCGAGGAGATATTCTTGAATAACTTTTTTTGTGAAGGTCGTAGAGAGTGGGAGAGGGCATTTGTTTCTGGCAAGTGGGGTATTGCGCATCGATTGGTACCATTTTCGAGCTTCTACGACCTTCGGAAGGGGTCGAACGCCCAAATCCCCAAAAGTGGGAGGGGCTAGTTCGGAATTTCTGATTTCTGGTGGAATTTGTGTCGATCTTACCTGCATTCTTACCTTTCAGGTTGAATGAAGAGGGGCCTGATGTGTGTCCAGACCACTGCCTCCTTGGCCCCCCATGATTGGGCCCCCAGAAGAGATGATTGGGCCCCCAGAAGAGCTCCTGTGCCCCATACACCGCACGGCCCAAGGAGATGCTTCACTGTCATTCTTCCAAGCGACTGATTTTGGATTTCTCCAAGATTTGTCTAATGAGCTGTTTGATCTGTGGGGCACTTGTCTTGTGTGTGAGTTCACCTTGGTCATGGTTTTTCCTGAATTTAGGGTTTTGAATTTGATGTGATAAAATGACATTTCTGAGGAGAATTCTCTGTTGGGATGGTGAATATCCTGTAATTTTGAGTTTTGGTGTCTTCTATGCCGAGATAGGGTTAGGGTTAGGGTTAGGTTAGGGTTAGGGTTAGGGTTAGGGTTAGGGATGAAAGCACATTGGAGAAGGAGATATTCTTGAATAACTTTTTTTCTGAAGGTCGTAGAGACTTGGAAAGTGGTTTCTATTGAACTAATGTGGGTCCTGCGGTTAGGGTTAGGGTTAGGGTTAGGGTTAGGGTTAGGGTTAGGTAAGAACGGTAATATCCGTGGACCGACCCCGTCGGTCCAACGTTATGCACTGGCCCTCCTGGAACATAGGGTGCCCCTCACTTGGTAAAATAACCTTGCACAAACACTATTAAATATTCTCAAGTGAGTATAATAATCTCAAGTTAGAGTTTATAGGTGGTTCCAAAAATTCTGCTACAATGCAGTTTGTAAAATAGACCATTTGCCATCAGTTCAGTTTAATTATAAAGGTAAGTATCAGTTAGTACTGTAATAACACATCCATAGTTGCAAACTTTAAGCCCGCCGCGACGTTTCGATTGAAATAAATCTTCTTCAGGCTTGGGCTTAAGATGTGTGATAAGTGGTAATAAACACAAGTCATTTTGCTTTGTTTGTGATGAGTGCATGGAGCATTTTGTCCTATGCTGGCTGAGGTCAGAGTGAGCAGTGAGCTGTTTGCTGCTCTGCCTTATATACTCTCTGCCTCTGTTAGGCTCCTCCCCTTTCTTTTACAAAACTCTTTTCGAGACAATGTGAAGGGTGGATCCAATTGAGATGTGAAGTGGGTAATTCCTTCTCTTAAGGTAATTACCAGGTAAGTATTTGTCATAAAATTGTGTTAATGTTTTTTTCTTGTTTGAAATAAAACATGTAGTAAATCCAGTGGTGTTGTCTGTAATTCCTTCTTTATTCCTTTATACAGGTAAGGTAATTACACAGGTAAGTGGTCTGCATTGCAGTTATGAAAACAAATTATAAGAAATAGAACATTTGGTTTTTGTTCGTAGTGGGGCAGGTAATTCCTCCTTATTCAGGTTGGGTAATTACATAAATATTAAGTATTTTAAAGAATTGTTTTATATGAATGACTGAGTTGTCCTTATATTTGTAATAAGGTACCTCAAATTGAACGTTGAGTCGCAGGCAGGGGTGAGTATATATAATGATGAGAAAGTAGATCTCCACTGATGGGACTGTGATACTGGCCTTCCGCAGAGCTTTCCAAAGGTTCCGGAGGCAAAATTCTGTTCTTCGTGGCTTCATACACACGGAATTCTCAAAGTGGGAGTCTTACTTTATGCTCCATAAATCGTTCATCTGGAGTCTTACTTTCATCTATGCTCCAGGAATAGCTCGCCTGGAGATCTTAAGTTCTACAATCAAGACATGGCCTCTAATCAGCTGTCACTGCTCACTCAAGTTTTTATGAGGACCAGTGGAGTGTCCTATAGGACATTGAAAAGAGACAACATTGGTCATGTCATGAATAATAAATAAACCAATTGGTGTTGGGTGTCGTAGGGTGAGTAATTCCTTAATTTAAGGTAATTACAAGGTAAGTATTGAATATACAGTTATTTTGATGTTTCTTCGGATTGAAATAAACATGTAATAAACCAATTGGTGTTTGTTTGTGAATAATTCCTACCCTTTTCCCACTAAAATTTAAGGAAGGAAAAAAGGTGAATACTACGTAGTGTTTAAATCTCAGTCATTCCACCTTCCACTAACCAGCCAAAACCATGTCTTTCTTCATATTTACACTGTCCAACAGCATCGTCCCTGAACCAGATGGGATGGGGGTTAGGATGAGGGCAAGGGGTCCTGTGGTTAGGGTTAGGGTAAAGGGTCCTGGGGTTAGGGTTAGGGTAAGAGGATTTGGGGTAGGGGTAGTAGAAAGCAGGGTCCGTCAGGAGCCGTTAATTCCTTGGCCTCTTTCTCGCCAGTTACTTGTGGGAAACGATTCCTAAAAATTGGACAGCATCGGTCCAACATGGAGAAGACTAAAGCAGTGTTTTAGAAGGGCACCCCAATGCTGTTCCAGGCGGCACTGGCCAGGGTTAGGTAAGAACGGTAATATCCGTGGACCGACCCCGTCGGTCCAACGTTATGCACTGGCCCTCCTGGAACATAGGGTGCCCCTCACTTGGTAAAATAACCTTGCACAAACACTATTAAATATTCTCAAGTGAGTATAATAATCTCAAGTTAGAGTTTATAGGTGGTTCCAAAAATTCTGCTACAATGCAGTTTGTAAAATAGACCATTTGCCATCAGTTCAGTTTAATTATAAAGGTAAGTATCAGTTAGTACTGTAATAACACATCCATAGTTGCAAACTTTAAGCCCGCCGCGACGTTTCGATTGAAATAAATCTTCTTCAGGCTTGGGCTTAAGATGTGTGATAAGTGGTAATAAACACAAGTCATTTTGCTTTGTTTGTGATGAGTGCATGGAGCATTTTGTCCTATGCTGGCTGAGGTCAGAGTGAGCAGTGAGCTGTTTGCTGCTCTGCCTTATATACTCTCTGCCTCTGTTAGGCTCCTCCCCTTTCTTTTACAAAACTCTTTTCGAGACAATGTGAAGGGTGGATCCAATTGAGATGTGAAGTGGGTAATTCCTTCTCTTAAGGTAATTACCAGGTAAGTATTTGTCATAAAATTGTGTTAATGTTTTTTTCTTGTTTGAAATAAAACATGTAGTAAATCCAGTGGTGTTGTCTGTAATTCCTTCTTTATTCCTTTATACAGGTAAGGTAATTACACAGGTAAGTGGTCTGCATTGCAGTTATGAAAACAAATTATAAGAAATAGAACATTTGGTTTTTGTTCGTAGTGGGGCAGGTAATTCCTCCTTATTCAGGTTGGGTAATTACATAAATATTAAGTATTTTAAAGAATTGTTTTATATGAATGACTGAGTTGTCCTTATATTTGTAATAAGGTACCTCAAATTGAACGTTGAGTCGCAGGCAGGGGTGAGTATATATAATGATGAGAAAGTAGATCTCCACTGATGGGACTGTGATACTGGCCTTCCGCAGAGCTTTCCAAAGGTTCCGGAGGCAAAATTCTGTTCTTCGTGGCTTCATACACACGGAATTCTCAAAGTGGGAGTCTTACTTTATGCTCCATAAATCGTTCATCTGGAGTCTTACTTTCATCTATGCTCCAGGAATAGCTCGCCTGGAGATCTTAAGTTCTACAATCAAGACATGGCCTCTAATCAGCTGTCACTGCTCACTCAAGTTTTTATGAGGACCAGTGGAGTGTCCTATAGGACATTGAAAAGAGACAACATTGGTCATGTCATGAATAATAAATAAACCAATTGGTGTTGGGTGTCGTAGGGTGAGTAATTCCTTAATTTAAGGTAATTACAAGGTAAGTATTGAATATACAGTTATTTTGATGTTTCTTCGGATTGAAATAAACATGTAATAAACCAATTGGTGTTTGTTTGTGAATAATTCCTACCCTTTTCCCACTAAAATTTAAGGAAGGAAAAAAGGTGAATACTACGTAGTGTTTAAATCTCAGTCATTCCACCTTCCACTAACCAGCCAAAACCATGTCTTTCTTCATATTTACACTGTCCAACAGCATCGTCCCTGAACCAGATGGGATGGGGGTTAGGATGAGGGCAAGGGGTCCTGTGGTTAGGGTTAGGGTAAAGGGTCCTGGGGTTAGGGTTAGGGTAAGAGGATTTGGGGTAGGGGTAGTAGAAAGCAGGGTCCGTCAGGAGCCGTTAATTCCTTGGCCTCTTTCTCGCCAGTTACTTGTGGGAAACGATTCCTAAAAATTGGACAGCATCGGTCCAACATGGAGAAGACTAAAGCAGTGTTTTAGAAGGGCACCCCAATGCTGTTCCAGGCGGCACTGGCCAGGGTTAGGTAAGAACGGTAATATCCGTGGACCGACCCCGTCGGTCCAACGTTATGCACTGGCCCTCCTGGAACATAGGGTGCCCCTCACTTGGTAAAATAACCTTGCACAAACACTATTAAATATTCTCAAGTGAGTATAATAATCTCAAGTTAGAGTTTATAGGTGGTTCCAAAAATTCTGCTACAATGCAGTTTGTAAAATAGACCATTTGCCATCAGTTCAGTTTAATTATAAAGGTAAGTATCAGTTAGTACTGTAATAACACATCCATAGTTGCAAACTTTAAGCCCGCCGCGACGTTTCGATTGAAATAAATCTTCTTCAGGCTTGGGCTTAAGATGTGTGATAAGTGGTAATAAACACAAGTCATTTTGCTTTGTTTGTGATGAGTGCATGGAGCATTTTGTCCTATGCTGGCTGAGGTCAGAGTGAGCAGTGAGCTGTTTGCTGCTCTGCCTTATATACTCTCTGCCTCTGTTAGGCTCCTCCCCTTTCTTTTACAAAACTCTTTTCGAGACAATGTGAAGGGTGGATCCAATTGAGATGTGAAGTGGGTAATTCCTTCTCTTAAGGTAATTACCAGGTAAGTATTTGTCATAAAATTGTGTTAATGTTTTTTTCTTGTTTGAAATAAAACATGTAGTAAATCCAGTGGTGTTGTCTGTAATTCCTTCTTTATTCCTTTATACAGGTAAGGTAATTACACAGGTAAGTGGTCTGCATTGCAGTTATGAAAACAAATTATAAGAAATAGAACATTTGGTTTTTGTTCGTAGTGGGGCAGGTAATTCCTCCTTATTCAGGTTGGGTAATTACATAAATATTAAGTATTTTAAAGAATTGTTTTATATGAATGACTGAGTTGTCCTTATATTTGTAATAAGGTACCTCAAATTGAACGTTGAGTCGCAGGCAGGGGTGAGTATATATAATGATGAGAAAGTAGATCTCCACTGATGGGACTGTGATACTGGCCTTCCGCAGAGCTTTCCAAAGGTTCCGGAGGCAAAATTCTGTTCTTCGTGGCTTCATACACACGGAATTCTCAAAGTGGGAGTCTTACTTTATGCTCCATAAATCGTTCATCTGGAGTCTTACTTTCATCTATGCTCCAGGAATAGCTCGCCTGGAGATCTTAAGTTCTACAATCAAGACATGGCCTCTAATCAGCTGTCACTGCTCACTCAAGTTTTTATGAGGACCAGTGGAGTGTCCTATAGGACATTGAAAAGAGACAACATTGGTCATGTCATGAATAATAAATAAACCAATTGGTGTTGGGTGTCGTAGGGTGAGTAATTCCTTAATTTAAGGTAATTACAAGGTAAGTATTGAATATACAGTTATTTTGATGTTTCTTCGGATTGAAATAAACATGTAATAAACCAATTGGTGTTTGTTTGTGAATAATTCCTACCCTTTTCCCACTAAAATTTAAGGAAGGAAAAAAGGTGAATACTACGTAGTGTTTAAATCTCAGTCATTCCACCTTCCACTAACCAGCCAAAACCATGTCTTTCTTCATATTTACACTGTCCAACAGCATCGTCCCTGAACCAGATGGGATGGGGGTTAGGATGAGGGCAAGGGGTCCTGTGGTTAGGGTTAGGGTAAAGGGTCCTGGGGTTAGGGTTAGGGTAAGAGGATTTGGGGTTAGGGTTAGGGTTAGGGTTAGGGTTAGGGTTAGGGTTAGGGTTAGGATTAGGGATGAAAGCACATTGGAGAAGGAGATATTCTTGAATAACTTTTTTTCTGAAGGTCGTAGAGACTTGGAAAGTGGTTTCTATTGAACTAATGTGGGTCCTGCGGATCGATTGGTGCCATCCCCGAGCTCCTCCGACCTTCGGAAGGGGTCGAAGTAGCAAATGGCCGAAAACCCGAGGAGATATTCTTGAATAACTTTTTTTGTGAAGGTTAGGGTTAGGGTTAGGGTTAGGGTTAGGGTTAGGGTTAGGATTAGGGATGAAAGCACATTGGAGAAGGAGATATTCTTGAATAACTTTTTTTCTGAAGGTCGTAGAGACTTGGAAAGTGGTTTCTATTGAACTAATGTGGGTCCTGCAGATCGATTGGTGCCATCCCCGAGCTCCTACGACCTTCGGAAGGGGTCAAAGTAGCAAATGGCCGAAAACCCGAGGAGATATTCTTGAATAACTTTTTTTGTGAAGGTCGTAGAGAGTGGGAGAGGGCATTTGTTTCCGGCAAGTGGGGTATTGCGCATCGATTGGTACCATTTTCGAGCTTCTACGACCTTCGGAAGGGGTCGAACGCCCAAATCCCCAAAAGTGGGCGGGGCTAGTTCGGAATTTCTGATTTCTGGTGGAATTTCTGTGGATCTTACCTGCATTCTTACCTTTCAGGCTGAATGAAGAGGGGCCTGATGTGTGTCCAGACCACTGGCTCCTTGGCCCCCCATGATTGGGCCCCCAGAAGAGATGATTGGGCCCCCAGAAGAGCTCCTGTGCCCCATACACCGCACGGCCCAAGGACATGCTTCACTGTCATTCTTCCAAGCGACTGATTTTGGATTTCTCCAAGATTTGTCTAATGAGCTGTTTGATCTGTGGGGCACTTGTCTTGTGTGTGAGTTCACCTTGGTCATGGTTTTTCCTGAATTTAGGGTTTTGAATTTGATGTGATAAAATGACATTTCTGAGGAGAATTCTCTGTTGGGATGGTGAATATCCTGTAATTTTGAGTTTTGGTGTCTTCTATGCCGAGATATTTGAGAGAAACGGGATTGTAATTAGGCAGCCTCATTAGCATAGCCTGCTGAGGAGATATTCTTGAATAACTTTTGTTGTGAAGGTCGTAGAGACTTGGAAAGGGCGTCTGTCTCTACCAAACGGGGTACTGCGGATCGATTGGTACCATCCCCGAGCTTCTAGGACCTTGGGAAGGGGTCGAACGAGCGAATCTGAAAAGTGGGCGGGGTTAGGTTTAGGCAAGGGGTGGTGTGGTTAGGGTAAGGGTCTAAGGAACCTGACTAGGCATAGAATCGAAGTCCAGAACCTCTGAATAAGAAAGTCGCTAAAACAGCTAGGGTTAAGGTAAGGGTTAGGGTTAGGGTTAGGATTAGGGATGAAAGCACATTGGAGAAGGAGATATTCTTGAATAGGGTTAGGGTTAGGGTTAGGGTTAGGATTAGGGATGAAAGCACATTGGAGAAGGAGATATTCTTGAATAACTTTTTTTCTGAAGGTCGGTTAGGGTTAGGTTTTTGAAGTTATCTCGATGACTCCCCCCGCTTCATCCAACGACTGGGCGGTTTGGAATAGGGAGCCAAAGGCAATGCACTGGCCGACGCACGTCATCAATACTCTCCTTTCTTCACATATCCCCTTTACCGAATTGGTTTTAAACCGTAGTTTCAGTGTACTTGCTTTTTGTATTGTTTTTTTAGGTTTGGTCTTTAGATGAAAGTGATTTTTTATTTATTTGATAGGCTTTGGTTTTTCTTTTTTGTCCTGTATTAAAGTTTATTAAGGAGTTGTTTTGACTCCATGTCTTTGTATTGTTTTGTTTGTAAAAAATAATTTGGACTATTTTTAGCTATTTTGTGTTTTTCTAAATCTATATATTAGGTGACACATCATCAGTAGTGTACCTCAGGGTCATTGGATGTTTCGGCCATTACCACCAGACACCCTCTCCCAAGGAAGGCCCCGCCGGGGTTGATCAAACCCCAGGGTGTGTCCCACTAAGTTTAGAGTAATCTAAATCTAAGGTATTTTTAGAAAGGATTCTTGTTTGTCGCTTTTTAGGGATTAAGGTCATATAAAGTGGTTAGATTTAGGATTAGGGATGAAAGCACATTGGAGAAGGAGATATTCTTGAATAACTTTTTTTCTGAAGGTCGTAGAGACTTGGAAAGTGGTTTCTATTGAACTAATGTGGGTCCTGCGGATCGATTGGTGCCATCCCCGAGCTCCTCCGACCTTCGGAAGGGGTCGAAGTAGCAAATGGCCGAAAACCCGAGGAGATATTCTTGAATAACTTTTTTTGTGAAGGTCGTAGAGAGTGGGAGAGGGCATTTGTTTCTGGCAAGTGGGGTATTGCGCATCGATTGGTACCATTTTCGAGCTTCTACGACCTTCGGAAGGGGTCGAACGCCCAAATCCCCAAAAGTGGGCGGGGCTAGTTCGGAATTTCTGATTTCTGGTGGAATTTGTGTCGATCTTACCTGCATTCTTACCTTTCAGGTTGAATGAAGAGGGGCCTGATGTGTGTCCAGACCACTGCCTCCTTGGCCCCCCATGATTGGGCCCCCAGAAGAGATGATTGGGCCCCCAGAAGAGCTCCTGTGCCCCATACACCGCACGGCCCAAGGAGATGCTTCACTGTCATTCTTCCAAGCGACTGATTTTGGATTTCTCCAAGATTTGTCTAATGAGCTGTTTGATCTGTGGGGCACTTGTCTTGTGTGTGAGTTCACCTTGGTCATGGTTTTTCCTGAATTTAGGGTTTTGAATTTGATGTGATAAAATGACATTTCTGAGGAGAATTCTCTGTTGGGATGGTGAATATCCTGTAATTTTGAGTTTTGGTGTCTTCTATGCCGAGATATTTGAGAGAAACGGGATTGTAATTAGGCCGCCTCATTAGCATAGCCTGCTGAGGAGATATTCTTGAATAACTTTTGTTGTGAAGGTCGTAGAGACTTGGAAAGGGCGTCTGTCTCTACCAAACGGGGTACTGCGGATCGATTGGTACCATCCCCGAGCTTCTAGGACCTTGGGAAGGGGTCGAACGAGCGAATCTGAAAAGTGGGCGGGGTTAGGTTTAGGCAAGGGGTGGTGTGGTTAGGGTAAGAGTCTAAGGAACCTGACTAGGCATAGAATCGAAGTCCAGAACCTCTGAATAAGAAAGTCGCTAAAACAGCTAGGGTTAAGGTAAGGATTAGGGATGAAAGCACATTGGAGAAGGAGATATTCTTGAATAAGGGTTAGGGTTAGGGTTAGGGTTAGGTTTTTGAAGTTATCTCGATGACTCCCCCCGCTTCATCCAACGACTGGGCGGTTTGGAATAGGGAGCCAAAGGCAATGCACTGGCCCACGCACGTCATCAATACTCCCCCTTCTTCACATATCCCCTTTACCGAATTGGTTTTAAACCGTAGTTTTAGTGCACTTGCTTTTGTATTGGTTTTTAAAGTAAGTTAGGTTTGGTCTTTAGATGAAAGTGAGTTTTTTATTTGATAGGTTTTGGTTTTCTTTTTTGTTTTTTGTCCTGTATTAAAATTTATTAAGGAGTTGTTTTGACTTAATGTCTTTGTATTGTTTTGTAAAGAGCAATTTGGACTATTTTTGGCTATTTTTTGTTTTTCTAAATCTATATATTAGGTGACACATCATCAGTAGTGCACCTCAGGGTCATTGGATGTTTCGGCCATTACCACCAGACACCCTCTCCCAAGGAAGGCCCCGCCGGGGTTGATCAAACCCCAGGGTGTGTCCCACTAAGTTTATAGTAATCTAAGTGTAAGGTATTTTAGAATTCTGGTTTGTCGTTTTTAGGGATCAACTGATTTCGGGTTAGAGTTTCTAACTAATGTTTTTTTTAAGATAATTTTTTTAGGTCTAGAGTTTGATGGTTTAGGGTGTAACGGTTAGTTTAAGTGGTTAGGGTTTTTAGGCGTAGGATTGAACGGTTAGGTTTAGAATTTAAGGTCACGTATAGGCTAAAGTGGTTCGATTTAGGGTTAGGGTTAGGTTTTAGGGTTAGGGACAAATGGTTAGGTTTAGGCGTAGGGATTGAATGGTTAGGTTTAGGATTAAGGTCATGTATAGGCATAAAGTGGTTAGATTTAGGGTTAGGTTTAGGGTTAGGGACAAATGGTTAAGTTTAGGCGTAGGGATTGAACGGTTAGGTTTAGGATTAAGGTCATGAATAGGCATAAATTGGTTAGATGTAGGGTTAGGGTTAGGTTAGGGTTAGGGTTAGGATTAGGGATGAAAGCACATTGGAGAAGGAGATATTCTTGAATAACTTTTTTTCTGAAGGTCGTAGAGACTTGGAAAGTGGTTTCTATTGAACTAATGTGGGTCCTGCGGATCGATTGGTGCCATCCCCGAGCTCCTCCGACCTTCGGAAGGGGTCGAAGTAGCAAATGGCCGAAAACCCGAGGAGATATTCTTGAATAACTTTTTTTGTGAAGGTCGTAGAGAGTGGGAGAGGGCATTTGTTTCTGGCAAGTGGGGTATTGCGCATCGATTGGTACCATTTTCGAGCTTCTACGACCTTCGGAAGGGGTCGAACGCCCAAATCCCCAAAAGAGGGAGGGGCTAGTTCGGAATTTCTGATTTCTGGTGGAATTTGTGTCGATCTTACCTGCATTCTTACCTTTCAGGTTGAATGAAGAGGGGCCTGATGTGTGTCCAGACCACTGCCTCCTTGGCCCCCCATGATTGGGCCCCCAGAAGAGCTCCTGTGCCCCATACACCGCACGGCCCAAGGAGATGCTTCACTGTCATTCTTCCAAGCGACTGATTTTGGATTTCTCCAAGATTTGTCTAATGAGCTGTTTGATCTGTGGGGCACTTGTCTTGTGTGTGAGTTCACCTTGGTCATGGTTTTTCCTGAATTTAGGGTTTTGAATTTGATGTGATAAAATGACATTTCTGAGGAGAATTCTCTGTTGGGATGGTGAATATCCTGTAATTTTGAGTTTTGGTGTCTTCTATGCCGAGATATTTGAGAGAAACGGGATTGTAATTAGGCCGCCTCATTAGCATAGCCTGCTGAGGAGATATTCTTGAATAACTTTTGTTGTGAAGGTCGTAGAGACTTGGAAAGGGCGTCTGTCTCTACCAAACGGGGTACTGCGGATCGATTGGTACCATCCCCGAGCTTCTAGGACCTTGGGAAGGGTTAGGGTTAGGTTTAGAAAATCTATCTCGATGACTCCCCCTGCTTCGTCCGTCGACTGGGCAGTTTGGTCTAGGGAGCCAAAGGCAATGCACGGGCCGACGCGCGCCATCAATACTCTCCAGTCTCACATATCTCTTTCTTGTCGAATTTGTTTTGTTTGATGTTGTTTTATCAAAGCTGTAAAACATCAAAGTAAAAGATTGTTTCTGTTTTCGATATTAAGTAACTTTATTTTTCTGTATACTTTTCTATTGTATCGGTTTATTTGGATTTTTTTGCTTTTATAATGGTTTTATTTATTATTGTCTTATTAAAACAGATTTTAGTGTTCATTTGGCATGCCTTAGTTTTCTATTTAGTCTTATCCTGTATTGAAGTTGAGGATTATTATTTATTTTGTATTAAAAAGGTTTTATTTAAAATTGTTTGTTTTTGACCAGTGATTTGGACTATTATTTTTTAAAACTATTTTGTTTGCCTAGTCCTATATAAGGTGACACATCATCAGTAGTGTACCTCAGGGTCATTGGGTGTTTCGGCCATTACCACCAGACACCCTCTCCCAAGGAAGGCCCCGCCGGGGTTGATCAAACCCCAGGGTGTGTCCCACTAAGTTTAGAGTAATCTAAATCTAAGGTATTTTTAGAAAGGATTCTTGTTTGTCGCTTTTTAGGGATTAAGGTCATATAAAGTGGTTAGATTCAGGGTTAGGTTTAGGATTGGGGACAAGTGGTTAGGTTTAGGCGTAGGGTTGAGTGGTTAGGGTTAGGGTTTAGGATCCTGTCCAGGTCTAGAGTTTAAGTGGTTTAGGGTTAGGTTTAGGGCTAGGGTTAGAGATTTAGGTTTAGGTCTGGGTTAAAATGGTTAGGGTTAGTATTTAAGGTCATGTCTAGGTCTAAATGAAAGCTGTTTAAGGTTGGGTTAAGGTTAGTGGTTAATGTTTTAGGGATAGGTTAGGGTTAGGGTTAGGGTTAGGGTTAGGGTTAGGGTTAGGGTTAGGGTTAGGGTTAGGGTTAGGGTTAGGGTTAGGATTAGGGATGAAAGCACATTGGAGAAGGAGATATTCTTGAATAACTTTTTTTCTGAAGGTCGTAGAGACTTGGAAAGTGGTTTCTATTGAACTAATGTGGGTCCTGCGGATCGATTGGTGCCATCCCCGAGCTCCTCCGACCTTCGGAAGGGGTCGAAGTAGCAAATGGCCGAAAACCCGAGGAGATATTCTTGAATAACTTTTTTTGTGAAGGTCGTAGAGAGTGGGAGAGGGCATTTGGGTTAGGGTTAGGGTTAGGGTTAGGGTTAGGGTTAGGGTTAGGTAAGAACGGTAATATCCGTGGACCGACCCCGTCGGTCCAACGTTATGCACTGGCCCTCCTGGAACATAGGGTGCCCCTCACTTGGTAAAATAACCTTGCACAAACACTATTAAATAATCTCAAGTGAGTATAATAATCTCAAGTTAGAGTTTATAGGTGGTTCCAAAAATTCTGCTACAATGCAGTTTGTAAAATAGACCATTTGCCATCAGTTCAGTTTAATTATAAAGGTAAGTATCAGTTAGTACTGTAATAACACATCCATAGTTGCAAACTTTAAGCCCGCCGCGACGTTTCGATTGAAATAAATCTTCTTCAGGCTTGGGCTTAAGATGTGTGATAAGTGGTAATAAACACAAGTCATTTTGCTTTGTTTGTGATGAGTGCATGGAGCATTTTGTCCTATGCTGGCTGAGGTCAGAGTGAGCAGTGAGCTGTTTGCTGCTCTGCCTTATATACTCTCTGCCTCTGTTAGGCTCCTCCCCTTTCTTTTACAAAACTCTTTTCGAGACAATGTGAAGGGTGGATCCAATTGAGATGTGAAGTGGGTAATTCCTTCTCTTAAGGTAATTACCAGGTAAGTATTTGTCATAAAATTGTGTTAATGTTTTTTTCTTGTTTGAAATAAAACATGTAGTAAATCCAGTGGTGTTGTCTGTAATTCCTTCTTTATTCCTTTATACAGGTAAGGTAATTACACAGGTGAGTGGTCTGCATTGCAGTTATGAAAACAAATTATAAGAAATAGAACATTTGGTTTTTGTTCGTAGTGGGGCAGGTAATTCCTCCTTATTCAGGTTGGGTAATTACATAAATATTAAGTATTTTAAAGAATTGTTTTAAATGAATGACTGAGTTGTCCTTATATTTGTAATAAGGTACCTCAAATTGAACGTAGAGTCGCAGGCAGGGGTGAGTATATATAATGATGAGAAAGTAGATCTCCACTGATGGGACTGTGATACTGGCCTTCCGCAGAGCTTTCCAAAGGTTCCGGAGGCAAAATTCTGTTCTTCGTGGCTTCATACACACGGAATTCTCAAAGTGGGAGTCTTACTTTATGCTCCATAAATCGTTCATCTGGAGTCTTACTTTCATCTATGCTCCAGGAATAGCTCGCCTGGAGATCTTAAGTTCTACAATCAAGACATGGCCTCTAATCAGCTGTCACTGCTCACTCAAGTTTTTATGAGGACCAGTGGAGTGTCCTATAGGACATTGAAAAGAGACAACATTGGTCATGTCATGAATAATAAATAAACCAATTGGTGTTGGGTATCGTAGGGTGAGTAATTCCTTAATTTAAGGTAATTACAAGGTAAGTATTGAATATACAGTTATTTTGATGTTTCTTCGGATTGAAATAAACATGTAATAAACCAATTGGTGTTTGTTTGTGAATAATTCCTACCCTTTTCCCACTAAAATTTAAGGAAGGAAAAAAGGTGAATACTACGTAGTGTTTAAATCTCAGTCATTCCACCTTCCACTAACCAGCCAAAACCATGTCTTTCTTCATATTTACACTGTCCAACAGCATCGTCCCTGAACCAGATGGGATGGGGGTTAGGATGAGGGCAAGGGGTCCTGTGGTTAGGGTTAGGGTAAAGGGTCCTGGGGTTAGGGTTAGGGTAAGAGGATTTGGGGTAGGGGTAGTAGAAAGCAGGGTCCGTCAGGAGCCGTTAATTCCTTGGCCTCTTTCTCGCCAGTTACTTGTGGGAAACGATTCCTAAAAATTGGACAGCATCGGTCCAACATGGAGAAGACTAAAGCAGTGTTTTAGAAGGGCACCCCAATGCTGTTCCAGGCGGCACTGGCCAGGGTTAGGTAAGAACGGTAATATCCGTGGACCGACCCCGTCGGTCCAACGTTATGCACTGGCCCTCCTGGAACATAGGGTGCCCCTCACTTGGTAAAATAACCTTGCACAAACACTATTAAATAATCTCAAGTGAGTATAATAATCTCAAGTTAGAGTTTATAGGTGGTTCCAAAAATTCTGCTACAATGCAGTTTGTAAAATAGACCATTTGCCATCAGTTCAGTTTAATTATAAAGGTAAGTATCAGTTAGTACTGTAATAACACATCCATAGTTGCAAACTTTAAGCCCGCCGCGACGTTTCGATTGAAATAAATCTTCTTCAGGCTTGGGCTTAAGATGTGTGATAAGTGGTAATAAACACAAGTCATTTTGCTTTGTTTGTGATGAGTGCATGGAGCATTTTGTCCTATGCTGGCTGAGGTCAGAGTGAGCAGTGAGCTGTTTGCTGCTCTGCCTTATATACTCTCTGCCTCTGTTAGGCTCCTCCCCTTTCTTTTACAAAACTCTTTTCGAGACAATGTGAAGGGTGGATCCAATTGAGATGTGAAGTGGGTAATTCCTTCTCTTAAGGTAATTACCAGGTAAGTATTTGTCATAAAATTGTGTTAATGTTTTTTTCTTGTTTGAAATAAAACATGTAGTAAATCCAGTGGTGTTGTCTGTAATTCCTTCTTTATTCCTTTATACAGGTAAGGTAATTACACAGGTGAGTGGTCTGCATTGCAGTTATGAAAACAAATTATAAGAAATAGAACATTTGGTTTTTGTTCGTAGTGGGGCAGGTAATTCCTCCTTATTCAGGTTGGGTAATTACATAAATATTAAGTATTTTAAAGAATTGTTTTAAATGAATGACTGAGTTGTCCTTATATTTGTAATAAGGTACCTCAAATTGAACGTAGAGTCGCAGGCAGGGGTGAGTATATATAATGATGAGAAAGTAGATCTCCACTGATGGGACTGTGATACTGGCCTTCCGCAGAGCTTTCCAAAGGTTCCGGAGGCAAAATTCTGTTCTTCGTGGCTTCATACACACGGAATTCTCAAAGTGGGAGTCTTACTTTATGCTCCATAAATCGTTCATCTGGAGTCTTACTTTCATCTATGCTCCAGGAATAGCTCGCCTGGAGATCTTAAGTTCTACAATCAAGACATGGCCTCTAATCAGCTGTCACTGCTCACTCAAGTTTTTATGAGGACCAGTGGAGTGTCCTATAGGACATTGAAAAGAGACAACATTGGTCATGTCATGAATAATAAATAAACCAATTGGTGTTGGGTATCGTAGGGTGAGTAATTCCTTAATTTAAGGTAATTACAAGGTAAGTATTGAATATACAGTTATTTTGATGTTTCTTCGGATTGAAATAAACATGTAATAAACCAATTGGTGTTTGTTTGTGAATAATTCCTACCCTTTTCCCACTAAAATTTAAGGAAGGAAAAAAGGTGAATACTACGTAGTGTTTAAATCTCAGTCATTCCACCTTCCACTAACCAGCCAAAACCATGTCTTTCTTCATATTTACACTGTCCAACAGCATCGTCCCTGAACCAGATGGGATGGGGGTTAGGATGAGGGCAAGGGGTCCTGTGGTTAGGGTTAGGGTAAAGGGTCCTGGGGTTAGGGTTAGGGTAAGAGGATTTGGGGTAGGGGTAGTAGAAAGCAGGGTCCGTCAGGAGCCGTTAATTCCTTGGCCTCTTTCTCGCCAGTTACTTGTGGGAAACGATTCCTAAAAATTGGACAGCATCGGTCCAACATGGAGAAGACTAAAGCAGTGTTTTAGAAGGGCACCCCAATGCTGTTCCAGGCGGCACTGGCCAGGGTTAGGTAAGAACGGTAATATCCGTGGACCGACCCCGTCGGTCCAACGTTATGCACTGGCCCTCCTGGAACATAGGGTGCCCCTCACTTGGTAAAATAACCTTGCACAAACACTATTAAATAATCTCAAGTGAGTATAATAATCTCAAGTTAGAGTTTATAGGTGGTTCCAAAAATTCTGCTACAATGCAGTTTGTAAAATAGACCATTTGCCATCAGTTCAGTTTAATTATAAAGGTAAGTATCAGTTAGTACTGTAATAACACATCCATAGTTGCAAACTTTAAGCCCGCCGCGACGTTTCGATTGAAATAAATCTTCTTCAGGCTTGGGCTTAAGATGTGTGATAAGTGGTAATAAACACAAGTCATTTTGCTTTGTTTGTGATGAGTGCATGGAGCATTTTGTCCTATGCTGGCTGAGGTCAGAGTGAGCAGTGAGCTGTTTGCTGCTCTGCCTTATATACTCTCTGCCTCTGTTAGGCTCCTCCCCTTTCTTTTACAAAACTCTTTTCGAGACAATGTGAAGGGTGGATCCAATTGAGATGTGAAGTGGGTAATTCCTTCTCTTAAGGTAATTACCAGGTAAGTATTTGTCATAAAATTGTGTTAATGTTTTTTTCTTGTTTGAAATAAAACATGTAGTAAATCCAGTGGTGTTGTCTGTAATTCCTTCTTTATTCCTTTATACAGGTAAGGTAATTACACAGGTGAGTGGTCTGCATTGCAGTTATGAAAACAAATTATAAGAAATAGAACATTTGGTTTTTGTTCGTAGTGGGGCAGGTAATTCCTCCTTATTCAGGTTGGGTAATTACATAAATATTAAGTATTTTAAAGAATTGTTTTAAATGAATGACTGAGTTGTCCTTATATTTGTAATAAGGTACCTCAAATTGAACGTAGAGTCGCAGGCAGGGGTGAGTATATATAATGATGAGAAAGTAGATCTCCACTGATGGGACTGTGATACTGGCCTTCCGCAGAGCTTTCCAAAGGTTCCGGAGGCAAAATTCTGTTCTTCGTGGCTTCATACACACGGAATTCTCAAAGTGGGAGTCTTACTTTATGCTCCATAAATCGTTCATCTGGAGTCTTACTTTCATCTATGCTCCAGGAATAGCTCGCCTGGAGATCTTAAGTTCTACAATCAAGACATGGCCTCTAATCAGCTGTCACTGCTCACTCAAGTTTTTATGAGGACCAGTGGAGTGTCCTATAGGACATTGAAAAGAGACAACATTGGTCATGTCATGAATAATAAATAAACCAATTGGTGTTGGGTATCGTAGGGTGAGTAATTCCTTAATTTAAGGTAATTACAAGGTAAGTATTGAATATACAGTTATTTTGATGTTTCTTCGGATTGAAATAAACATGTAATAAACCAATTGGTGTTTGTTTGTGAATAATTCCTACCCTTTTCCCACTAAAATTTAAGGAAGGAAAAAAGGTGAATACTACGTAGTGTTTAAATCTCAGTCATTCCACCTTCCACTAACCAGCCAAAACCATGTCTTTCTTCATATTTACACTGTCCAACAGCATCGTCCCTGAACCAGATGGGATGGGGGTTAGGATGAGGGCAAGGGGTCCTGTGGTTAGGGTTAGGGTAAAGGGTCCTGGGGTTAGGGTTAGGGTAAGAGGATTTGGGGTAGGGGTAGTAGAAAGCAGGGTCCGTCAGGAGCCGTTAATTCCTTGGCCTCTTTCTCGCCAGTTACTTGTGGGAAACGATTCCTAAAAATTGGACAGCATCGGTCCAACATGGAGAAGACTAAAGCAGTGTTTTAGAAGGGCACCCCAATGCTGTTCCAGGCGGCACTGGCCAGGGTTAGGTAAGAACGGTAATATCCGTGGACCGACCCCGTCGGTCCAACGTTATGCACTGGCCCTCCTGGAACATAGGGTGCCCCTCACTTGGTAAAATAACCTTGCACAAACACTATTAAATAATCTCAAGTGAGTATAATAATCTCAAGTTAGAGTTTATAGGTGGTTCCAAAAATTCTGCTACAATGCAGTTTGTAAAATAGACCATTTGCCATCAGTTCAGTTTAATTATAAAGGTAAGTATCAGTTAGTACTGTAATAACACATCCATAGTTGCAAACTTTAAGCCCGCCGCGACGTTTCGATTGAAATAAATCTTCTTCAGGCTTGGGCTTAAGATGTGTGATAAGTGGTAATAAACACAAGTCATTTTGCTTTGTTTGTGATGAGTGCATGGAGCATTTTGTCCTATGCTGGCTGAGGTCAGAGTGAGCAGTGAGCTGTTTGCTGCTCTGCCTTATATACTCTCTGCCTCTGTTAGGCTCCTCCCCTTTCTTTTACAAAACTCTTTTCGAGACAATGTGAAGGGTGGATCCAATTGAGATGTGAAGTGGGTAATTCCTTCTCTTAAGGTAATTACCAGGTAAGTATTTGTCATAAAATTGTGTTAATGTTTTTTTCTTGTTTGAAATAAAACATGTAGTAAATCCAGTGGTGTTGTCTGTAATTCCTTCTTTATTCCTTTATACAGGTAAGGTAATTACACAGGTGAGTGGTCTGCATTGCAGTTATGAAAACAAATTATAAGAAATAGAACATTTGGTTTTTGTTCGTAGTGGGGCAGGTAATTCCTCCTTATTCAGGTTGGGTAATTACATAAATATTAAGTATTTTAAAGAATTGTTTTAAATGAATGACTGAGTTGTCCTTATATTTGTAATAAGGTACCTCAAATTGAACGTAGAGTCGCAGGCAGGGGTGAGTATATATAATGATGAGAAAGTAGATCTCCACTGATGGGACTGTGATACTGGCCTTCCGCAGAGCTTTCCAAAGGTTCCGGAGGCAAAATTCTGTTCTTCGTGGCTTCATACACACGGAATTCTCAAAGTGGGAGTCTTACTTTATGCTCCATAAATCGTTCATCTGGAGTCTTACTTTCATCTATGCTCCAGGAATAGCTCGCCTGGAGATCTTAAGTTCTAAAATCAAGACATGGCCTCTAATCAGCTGTCACTGCTCACTCAAGTTTTTATGAGGACCAGTGGAGTGTCCTATAGGACATTGAAAAGAGACAACATTGGTCATGTCATGAATAATAAATAAACCAATTGGTGTTGGGTATCGTAGGGTGAGTAATTCCTTAATTTAAGGTAATTACAAGGTAAGTATTGAATATACAGTTATTTTGATGTTTCTTCGGATTGAAATAAACATGTAATAAACCAATTGGTGTTTGTTTGTGAATAATTCCTACCCTTTTCCCACTAAAATTTAAGGAAGGAAAAAAGGTGAATACTACGTAGTGTTTAAATCTCAGTCATTCCACCTTCCACTAACCAGCCAAAACCATGTCTTTCTTCATATTTACACTGTCCAACAGCATCGTCCCTGAACCAGATGGGATGGGGGTTAGGATGAGGGCAAGGGGTCCTGTGGTTAGGGTTAGGGTAAAGGGTCCTGGGGTTAGGGTTAGGGTAAGAGGATTTGGGGTAGGGTTAGGGTTAGGGTTAGGGTTAGGGTTAGGGTTAGGGTTAGGGTTAGGGTTAGGGTTAGGGTTAGGGTTAGGGTTAGGATTAGGGATGAAAGCACATTGGAGAAGGAGATATTCTTGAATAACTTTTTTTCTGAAGGTCGTAGAGACTTGGAAAGTGGTTTCTATTGAACTAATGTGGGTCCTGCGGATCGATTGGTGCCATCCCCGAGCTCCTCCGACCTTCGGAAGGGGTCGAAGTAGCAAATGGCCGAAAACCCGAGGAGATATTCTTGAATAACTTTTTTTGTGAAGGTCGTAGAGAGTGGGAGAGGGCATTTGTTTCTGGCAAGTGGGGTATTGCGCATCGATTGGTACCATTTTCGAGCTTCTACGACCTTCGGAAGGGGTCGAACGCCCAAATCCCCAAAAGAGGGAGGGGCTAGTTCGGAATTTCTGATTTCTGGTGGAATTTGTGTCGATCTTACCTGCATTCTTACCTTTCAGGTTGAATGAAGAGGGGCCTGATGTGTGTCCAGACCACTGCCTCCTTGGCCCCCCATGATTGGGCCCCCAGAAGAGCTCCTGTGCCCCATACACCGCACGGCCCAAGGAGATGCTTCACTGTCATTCTTCCAAGCGACTGATTTTGGATTTCTCCAAGATTTGTCTAATGAGCTGTTTGATCTGTGGGGCACTTGTCTTGTGTGTGAGTTCACCTTGGTCATGGTTTTTCCTGAATTTAGGGTTTTGAATTTGATGTGATAAAATGACATTTCTGAGGAGAATTCTCTGTTGGGATGGTGAATATCCTGTAATTTTGAGTTTTGGTGTCTTCTATGCCGAGATATTTGAGAGAAACGGGATTGTAATTAGGCCGCCTCATTAGCATAGCCTGCTGAGGAGATATTCTTGAATAACTTTTGTTGTGAAGGTCGTAGAGACTTGGAAAGGGCGTCTGTCTCTACCAAACGGGGTACTGCGGATCGATTGGTACCATCCCCGAGCTTCTAGGACCTTGGGAAGGGGTCGAACGAGCGAATCTGAAAAGTGGGCGGGGTTAGGTTTAGGCAAGGGGTGGTGTGGTTAGGGTAAGAGTCTAAGGAACCTGACTAGGCATAGAATCGAAGTCCAGAACCTCTGAATAAGAAAGTCGCTAAAACAGCTAGGGTTAAGGTAAGGATTAGGGATGAAAGCACATTGGAGAAGGAGATATTCTTGAATAACTTTTTTTCTGAAGGTCGTAGAGACTTGGAAAGTGGTTTCTATTGAACTAATGTGGGTCCTGCGGATCGATTGGTGCCATCCCCGAGCTCCTCCGACCTTCGGAAGGGGTCGAAGTAGCAAATGGCCGAAAACCCGAGGAGATATTCTTGAATAACTTTTTTTGTGAAGGTTAGGGTTAGGGTTAGGGTTAGGGTTAGGGTTAGGGTTAGGGTTAGGGTTAGGATTAGGGATGAAAGCACATTGGAGAAGGAGATATTCTTGAATAACTTTTTTTCTGAAGGTCGTAGAGACTTGGAAAGTGGTTTCTATTGAACTAATGTGGGTCCTGCAGATCGATTGGTGCCATCCCCGAGCTCCTACGACCTTCGGAAGGGGTCAAAGTAGCAAATGGCCGAAAACCCGAGGAGATATTCTTGAATAACTTTTTTTGTGAAGGTCGTAGAGAGTGGGAGAGGGCATTTGTTTCCGGCAAGTGGGGTATTGCGCATCGATTGGTACCATTTTCGAGCTTCTACGACCTTCGGAAGGGGTCGAACGCCCAAATCCCCAAAAGTGGGCGGGGCTAGTTCGGAATTTCTGATTTCTGGTGGAATTTCTGTGGATCTTACCTGCATTCTTACCTTTCAGGCTGAATGAAGAGGGGCCTGATGTGTGTCCAGACCACTGGCTCCTTGGCCCCCCATGATTGGGCCCCCAGAAGAGATGATTGGGCCCCCAGAAGAGCTCCTGTGCCCCATACACCGCACGGCCCAAGGACATGCTTCACTGTCATTCTTCCAAGCGACTGATTTTGGATTTCTCCAAGATTTGTCTAATGAGCTGTTTGATCTGTGGGGCACTTGTCTTGTGTGTGAGTTCACCTTGGTCATGGTTTTTCCTGAATTTAGGGTTTTGAATTTGATGTGATAAAATGACATTTCTGAGGAGAATTCTCTGTTGGGATGGTGAATATCCTGTAATTTTGAGTTTTGGTGTCTTCTATGCCGAGATATTTGAGAGAAACGGGATTGTAATTAGGCAGCCTCATTAGCATAGCCTGCTGAGGAGATATTCTTGAATAACTTTTGTTGTGAAGGTCGTAGAGACTTGGAAAGGGCGTCTGTCTCTACCAAACGGGGTACTGCGGATCGATTGGTACCATCCCCGAGCTTCTAGGACCTTGGGAAGGGGTCGAACGAGCGAATCTGAAAAGTGGGCGGGGTTAGGTTTAGGCAAGGGGTGGTGTGGTTAGGGTAAGGGTCTAAGGAACCTGACTAGGCATAGAATCGAAGTCCAGAACCTCTGAATAAGAAAGTCGCTAAAACAGCTAGGGTTAAGGTAAGGGTTAGGGTTAGGGTTAGGATTAGGGATGAAAGCACATTGGAGAAGGAGATATTCTTGAATAGGGTTAGGGTTAGGGTTAGGGTTAGGGTTAGGGTTAGGGTTAGGGTTAGGGTTAGGGTTAGGGTTAGGGTTAGGGTTAGGGTTAGGGTTAGGGTTAGGGTTAGGGTTAGGATTAGGGATGAAAGCACATTGGAGAAGGAGATATTCTTGAATAACTTTTTTTCTGAAGGTCGTAGAGACTTGGAAAGTGGTTTCTATTGAACTAATGTGGGTCCTGCGGATCGATTGGTGCCATCCCCGAGCTCCTCCGACCTTCGGAAGGGGTCGAAGTAGCAAATGGCCGAAAACCCGAGGAGATATTCTTGAATAACTTTTTTTGTGAAGGTCGTAGAGAGTGGGAGAGGGCATTTGTTTCTGGCAAGTGGGGTATTGCGCATCGATTGGTACCATTTTCGAGCTTCTACGACCTTCGGAAGGGGTCGAACGCCCAAATCCCCAAAAGAGGGAGGGGCTAGTTCGGAATTTCTGATTTCTGGTGGAATTTGTGTCGATCTTACCTGCATTCTTACCTTTCAGGTTGAATGAAGAGGGGCCTGATGTGTGTCCAGACCACTGCCTCCTTGGCCCCCCATGATTGGGCCCCCAGAAGAGCTCCTGTGCCCCATACACCGCACGGCCCAAGGAGATGCTTCACTGTCATTCTTCCAAGCGACTGATTTTGGATTTCTCCAAGATTTGTCTAATGAGCTGTTTGATCTGTGGGGCACTTGTCTTGTGTGTGAGTTCACCTTGGTCATGGTTTTTCCTGAATTTAGGGTTTTGAATTTGATGTGATAAAATGACATTTCTGAGGAGAATTCTCTGTTGGGATGGTGAATATCCTGTAATTTTGAGTTTTGGTGTCTTCTATGCCGAGATATTTGAGAGAAACGGGATTGTAATTAGGCCGCCTCATTAGCATAGCCTGCTGAGGAGATATTCTTGAATAACTTTTGTTGTGAAGGTCGTAGAGACTTGGAAAGGGCGTCTGTCTCTACCAAACGGGGTACTGCGGATCGATTGGTACCATCCCCGAGCTTCTAGGACCTTGGGAAGGGGTCGAACGAGCGAATCTGAAAAGTGGGCGGGGTTAGGTTTAGGCAAGGGGTGGTGTGGTTAGGGTAAGAGTCTAAGGAACCTGACTAGGCATAGAATCGAAGTCCAGAACCTCTGAATAAGAAAGTCGCTAAAACAGCTAGGGTTAAGGTAAGGATTAGGGATGAAAGCACATTGGAGAAGGAGATATTCTTGAATAACTTTTTTTCTGAAGGTCGTAGAGACTTGGAAAGTGGTTTCTATTGAACTAATGTGGGTCCTGCGGATCGATTGGTGCCATCCCCGAGCTCCTCCGACCTTCGGAAGGGGTCGAAGTAGCAAATGGCCGAAAACCCGAGGAGATATTCTTGAATAACTTTTTTTGTGAAGGTTAGGGTTAGGGTTAGGGTTAGGGTTAGGGTTAGGGTTAGGGTTAGGATTAGGGATGAAAGCACATTGGAGAAGGAGATATTCTTGAATAACTTTTTTTCTGAAGGTCGTAGAGACTTGGAAAGTGGTTTCTATTGAACTAATGTGGGTCCTGCAGATCGATTGGTGCCATCCCCGAGCTCCTACGACCTTCGGAAGGGGTCAAAGTAGCAAATGGCCGAAAACCCGAGGAGATATTCTTGAATAACTTTTTTTGTGAAGGTCGTAGAGAGTGGGAGAGGGCATTTGTTTCCGGCAAGTGGGGTATTGCGCATCGATTGGTACCATTTTCGAGCTTCTACGACCTTCGGAAGGGGTCGAACGCCCAAATCCCCAAAAGTGGGCGGGGCTAGTTCGGAATTTCTGATTTCTGGTGGAATTTCTGTGGATCTTACCTGCATTCTTACCTTTCAGGCTGAATGAAGAGGGGCCTGATGTGTGTCCAGACCACTGGCTCCTTGGCCCCCCATGATTGGGCCCCCAGAAGAGATGATTGGGCCCCCAGAAGAGCTCCTGTGCCCCATACACCGCACGGCCCAAGGACATGCTTCACTGTCATTCTTCCAAGCGACTGATTTTGGATTTCTCCAAGATTTGTCTAATGAGCTGTTTGATCTGTGGGGCACTTGTCTTGTGTGTGAGTTCACCTTGGTCATGGTTTTTCCTGAATTTAGGGTTTTGAATTTGATGTGATAAAATGACATTTCTGAGGAGAATTCTCTGTTGGGATGGTGAATATCCTGTAATTTTGAGTTTTGGTGTCTTCTATGCCGAGATATTTGAGAGAAACGGGATTGTAATTAGGCAGCCTCATTAGCATAGCCTGCTGAGGAGATATTCTTGAATAACTTTTGTTGTGAAGGTCGTAGAGACTTGGAAAGGGCGTCTGTCTCTACCAAACGGGGTACTGCGGATCGATTGGTACCATCCCCGAGCTTCTAGGACCTTGGGAAGGGGTCGAACGAGCGAATCTGAAAAGTGGGCGGGGTTAGGTTTAGGCAAGGGGTGGTGTGGTTAGGGTAAGGGTCTAAGGAACCTGACTAGGCATAGAATCGAAGTCCAGAACCTCTGAATAAGAAAGTCGCTAAAACAGCTAGGGTTAAGGTAAGGGTTAGGGTTAGGGTTAGGATTAGGGATGAAAGCACATTGGAGAAGGAGATATTCTTGAATAGGGTTAGGGTTAGGGTTAGGGTTAGGATTAGGGATGAAAGCACATTGGAGAAGGAGATATTCTTAGGGTTAGGGTTAGGGTTAGGGTTAGGGTTAGGGTTAGGGTTAGGTGAAAACGGTTAGGGTTAGGGTTAGGGTTAGGGTTAGGGTTAGGGTTAGGGTTAGGATTAGGGATGAAAGCACATTGGAGAAGGAGATATTCTTGAATAACTTTTTTTCTGAAGGTCGTAGAGACTTGGAAAGTGGTTTCTATTGAACTAATGTGGGTCCTGCGGATCGATTGGTGCCATCCCCGAGCTCCTCCGACCTTCGGAAGGGGTCGAAGTAGCAAATGGCCGAAAACCCGAGGAGATATTCTTGAATAACTTTTTTTGTGAAGGTCGTAGAGAGTGGGAGAGGGCATTTGTTTCTGGCAAGTGGGGTATTGCGCATCGATTGGTACCATTTTCGAGCTTCTACGACCTTCGGAAGGGGTCGAACGCCCAAATCCCCAAAAGAGGGAGGGGCTAGTTCGGAATTTCTGATTTCTGGTGGAATTTGTGTCGATCTTACCTGCATTCTTACCTTTCAGGTTGAATGAAGAGGGGCCTGATGTGTGTCCAGACCACTGCCTCCTTGGCCCCCCATGATTGGGCCCCCAGAAGAGCTCCTGTGCCCCATACACCGCACGGCCCAAGGAGATGCTTCACTGTCATTCTTCCAAGCGACTGATTTTGGATTTCTCCAAGATTTGTCTAATGAGCTGTTTGATCTGTGGGGCACTTGTCTTGTGTGTGAGTTCACCTTGGTCATGGTTTTTCCTGAATTTAGGGTTTTGAATTTGATGTGATAAAATGACATTTCTGAGGAGAATTCTCTGTTGGGATGGTGAATATCCTGTAATTTTGAGTTTTGGTGTCTTCTATGCCGAGATATTTGAGAGAAACGGGATTGTAATTAGGCCGCCTCATTAGCATAGCCTGCTGAGGAGATATTCTTGAATAACTTTTGTTGTGAAGGTCGTAGAGACTTGGAAAGGGCGTCTGTCTCTACCAAACGGGGTACTGCGGATCGATTGGTACCATCCCCGAGCTTCTAGGACCTTGGGAAGGGTTAGGGTTAGGGTTAGGGTTAGGGTTAGGGTTAGGGTTAGGGTTAGGATTAGGGATGAAAGCACATTGGAGAAGGAGATATTCTTGAATAACTTTTTTTCTGAAGGTCGTAGAGACTTGGAAAGTGGTTTCTATTGAACTAATGTGGGTCCTGCGGATCGATTGGTGCCATCCCCGAGCTCCTACGACCTTCGGAAGGGGTCGAAGTAGCAAATGGCCGAAAAGCCGAGGAGATATTCTTGAATAACTTTTTTTGTGAAGGTCGTAGAGAGTGGGAGAGGGCATTTGTTTCTGGCAAGTGGGGTATTGCGCATCGATTGGTACCATTTTCGAGCTTCTACGACCTTCGGAAGGGGTCGAACGCCCAAATCCCCAAAAGTGGGCGGGGCTAGTTCGGAATTTCTGATTTCTGGTGGAATTTCTGTGGATCTTACCTGCATTCTTACCTTTCAGGCTGAATGAAGAGGGGCCTGATGTGTGTCCAGACCACTGGCTCCTTGGCCCCCCATGATTGGGCCCCCAGAAGAGATGATTGGGCCCCCAGAAGAGCTCCTGTGCCCCATACACCGCACGGCCCAAGGAGATGCTTCACTCTCATTCTTCCAAGCAACTGATTTTGGATTTCTCCAAGATTTGTCTAATGAGCTGTTTGATCTGTGGGGCACTTGTCTTGTGTGTGAGTTCACCTTGGTCATGGTTTTTCCTGAATTTAGGGTTTTGAATTTGATGTGATAAAATGACATTTCTGAGGAGAATTCTCTGTTGGGATGGTGAATATCCTGTAATTTTGAGTTTTGGTGTCTTCTATGCCGAGATATTTGAGAGAAACGGGATTGTAATTAGGCCGCCTCATTAGCATAGCCTGCTGAGGAGATATTCTTGAATAACTTTTGTTGTGAAGGTCGTAGAGACTTGGAAAGGGCGTCTGTCTCTACCAAACGGGGTACTGCGGATCGATTGGTACCATCCCCGAGCTTCTAGGACCTTGGGAAGGGGTCGAACGAGCGAATCTGAAAAGTGGGCGGGGTTAGGTTTAGGCAAGGGGTGGTGTGGTTAGGGTAAGGGTCTAAGGAACCTGACTAGGCATAGAATCGAAGTCCAGAACCTCTGAATAAGAAAGTCGCTAAAACAGCTAGGGTTAAGGTAAGGATTAGGGATGAAAGCACATTGGAGAAGGGTTAGGGTTAGGGTTAGGGTTAGGGTTAGGGATGAAAGGGTTAGGGTTAGGGTTAGGGTTAGGGTTAGGGTTAGGATTAGGGATGAAAGCACATTGGAGAAGGAGATATTCTTGAATAACTTTTTTTCTGAAGGTCGTAGAGACTTGGAAAGTGGTTTCTATTGAACTAATGTGGGTCCTGCGGATCGATTGGTGCCATCCCCGAGCTCCTACGACCTTCGGAAGGGGTCGAAGTAGCAAATGGCCGAAAAGCCGAGGAGATATTCTTGAATAACTTTTTTTGTGAAGGTCGTAGAGAGTGGGAGAGGGCATTTGTTTCTGGCAAGTGGGGTATTGCGCATCGATTGGTACCATTTTCGAGCTTCTACGACCTTCGGAAGGGGTCGAACGCCCAAATCCCCAAAAGTGGGCGGGGCTAGTTCGGAATTTCTGATTTCTGGTGGAATTTCTGTGGATCTTACCTGCATTCTTACCTTTCAGGCTGAATGAAGAGGGGCCTGATGTGTGTCCAGACCACTGCATCTCCTTGGCCCAGCATGATTGGGCCCCCAGAAGAGATGATTGGGCCCCCAGAAGAGCTCCTGTGCCCCATACACCGCACGGCCCAAGGAGATGCTTCACTCTCATTCTTCCAAGCGACTGATTTTGGATTTCTCCAAGATTTGTCTAATGAGCTGTTTGATCTGTGGGGCACTTGTCTTGTGTGTGAGTTCACCTTGGTCATGGTTTTTCCTGAATTTAGGGTTTTGAATTTGATGTGATAAAATGACATTTCTGAGGAGAATTCTCTCTTGGGATGGTAAATATCCTGTAATTTTGAGTTTTGGTGTCTTCTATGCCGAGATATTTGAGAGAAACGGGATTGTAATTAGGCCGCCTCATTAGCATAGCCTGCTGAGGAGATATTCTTGAATAACTTTTGTTGTGAAGGTCGTAGAGACTTGGAAAGGGCGTCTGTCTGTACTAAATGGGGTACTGCGGATCGATTGGTACCATCGCCGAGCTTCTAGGACCTTGGGAAGGGGTCGAACGAGCGAATCTGAAAAGTGGGCGGGGTTAGGTTTAGGCAAGGGGTGGTGTGGTTAGGGTAAGGGTCTAAGGAACCTGACTAGGCATAGAATCGAAGTCCAGAACCTCTGAATAAGAAAGTCGCTAAAACAGCTAGGGTTAAGGTAAGGATTAGGGATGAAAGCACATTGGAGAAGGAGATATTCTTGAATAACTTTTTTTCTGAAGGTCGTAGAGACTTGGAAAGTGGTTTCTATTGAACTAATGTGGGTCCTGCGGATCGATTGGTGGGTTAGGGTTAGGGTTAGGGTTAGGGTTAGGGTTAGGGTTAGGATTAGGGATGAAAGCACATTGGAGAAGGAGATATTCTTGAATAACTTTTTTTCTGAAGGTCGTAGAGACTTGGAAAGTGGTTTCTATTGAACTAATGTGGGTCCTGCGGATCGATTGGTGCCATCCCCGAGCTCCTACGACCTTCGGAAGGGGTCGAAGTAGCAAATGGCCGAAAAGCCGAGGAGATATTCTTGAATAACTTTTTTTGTGAAGGTCGTAGAGAGTGGGAGAGGGCATTTGTTTCTGGCAAGTGGGGTATTGCGCATCGATTGGTACCATTTTCGAGCTTCTACGACCTTCGGAAGGGGTCGAACGCCCAAATCCCCAAAAGTGGGAGGGGCTAGTTCGGAATTTCTGATTTCTGGTGGAATTTGTGTCGATCTTACCTGCATTCTTACCTTTCAGGTTGAATGAAGAGGGGCCTGATGTGTGTCCAGACCACTGCCTCCTTGGCCCCCCATGATTGGGCCCCCAGAAGAGATGATTGGGCCCCCAGAAGAGCTCCTGTGCCCCATACACCGCACGGCCCAAGGAGATGCTTCACTGTCATTCTTCCAAGCGACTGATTTTGGATTTCTCCAAGATTTGTCTAATGAGCTGTTTGATCTGTGGGGCACTTGTCTTGTGTGTGAGTTCACCTTGGTCATGGTTTTTCCTGAATTTAGGGTTTTGAATTTGATGTGATAAAATGACATTTCTGAGGAGAATTCTCTGTTGGGATGGTGAATATCCTGTAATTTTGAGTTTTGGTGTCTTCTATGCCGAGATAGGGTTAGGGTTAGGGTTAGGTTAGGGTTAGGGTTAGGGTTAGGGTTAGGGATGAAAGCACATTGGAGAAGGAGATATTCTTGAATAACTTTTTTTCTGAAGGTCGTAGAGACTTGGAAAGTGGTTTCTATTGAACTAATGTGGGTCCTGCGGTTAGGGTTAGGGTTAGGGTTAGGGTTAGGGTTAGGGTTAGGTAAGAACGGTAATATCCGTGGACCGACCCCGTCGGTCCAACGTTATGCACTGGCCCTCCTGGAACATAGGGTGCCCCTCACTTGGTAAAATAACCTTGCACAAACACTATTAAATATTCTCAAGTGAGTATAATAATCTCAAGTTAGAGTTTATAGGTGGTTCCAAAAATTCTGCTACAATGCAGTTTGTAAAATAGACCATTTGCCATCAGTTCAGTTTAATTATAAAGGTAAGTATCAGTTAGTACTGTAATAACACATCCATAGTTGCAAACTTTAAGCCCGCCGCGACGTTTCGATTGAAATAAATCTTCTTCAGGCTTGGGCTTAAGATGTGTGATAAGTGGTAATAAACACAAGTCATTTTGCTTTGTTTGTGATGAGTGCATGGAGCATTTTGTCCTATGCTGGCTGAGGTCAGAGTGAGCAGTGAGCTGTTTGCTGCTCTGCCTTATATACTCTCTGCCTCTGTTAGGCTCCTCCCCTTTCTTTTACAAAACTCTTTTCGAGACAATGTGAAGGGTGGATCCAATTGAGATGTGAAGTGGGTAATTCCTTCTCTTAAGGTAATTACCAGGTAAGTATTTGTCATAAAATTGTGTTAATGTTTTTTTCTTGTTTGAAATAAAACATGTAGTAAATCCAGTGGTGTTGTCTGTAATTCCTTCTTTATTCCTTTATACAGGTAAGGTAATTACACAGGTAAGTGGTCTGCATTGCAGTTATGAAAACAAATTATAAGAAATAGAACATTTGGTTTTTGTTCGTAGTGGGGCAGGTAATTCCTCCTTATTCAGGTTGGGTAATTACATAAATATTAAGTATTTTAAAGAATTGTTTTATATGAATGACTGAGTTGTCCTTATATTTGTAATAAGGTACCTCAAATTGAACGTTGAGTCGCAGGCAGGGGTGAGTATATATAATGATGAGAAAGTAGATCTCCACTGATGGGACTGTGATACTGGCCTTCCGCAGAGCTTTCCAAAGGTTCCGGAGGCAAAATTCTGTTCTTCGTGGCTTCATACACACGGAATTCTCAAAGTGGGAGTCTTACTTTATGCTCCATAAATCGTTCATCTGGAGTCTTACTTTCATCTATGCTCCAGGAATAGCTCGCCTGGAGATCTTAAGTTCTACAATCAAGACATGGCCTCTAATCAGCTGTCACTGCTCACTCAAGTTTTTATGAGGACCAGTGGAGTGTCCTATAGGACATTGAAAAGAGACAACATTGGTCATGTCATGAATAATAAATAAACCAATTGGTGTTGGGTGTCGTAGGGTGAGTAATTCCTTAATTTAAGGTAATTACAAGGTAAGTATTGAATATACAGTTATTTTGATGTTTCTTCGGATTGAAATAAACATGTAATAAACCAATTGGTGTTTGTTTGTGAATAATTCCTACCCTTTTCCCACTAAAATTTAAGGAAGGAAAAAAGGTGAATACTACGTAGTGTTTAAATCTCAGTCATTCCACCTTCCACTAACCAGCCAAAACCATGTCTTTCTTCATATTTACACTGTCCAACAGCATCGTCCCTGAACCAGATGGGATGGGGGTTAGGATGAGGGCAAGGGGTCCTGTGGTTAGGGTTAGGGTAAAGGGTCCTGGGGTTAGGGTTAGGGTAAGAGGATTTGGGGTAGGGGTAGTAGAAAGCAGGGTCCGTCAGGAGCCGTTAATTCCTTGGCCTCTTTCTCGCCAGTTACTTGTGGGAAACGATTCCTAAAAATTGGACAGCATCGGTCCAACATGGAGAAGACTAAAGCAGTGTTTTAGAAGGGCACCCCAATGCTGTTCCAGGCGGCACTGGCCAGGGTTAGGTAAGAACGGTAATATCCGTGGACCGACCCCGTCGGTCCAACGTTATGCACTGGCCCTCCTGGAACATAGGGTGCCCCTCACTTGGTAAAATAACCTTGCACAAACACTATTAAATATTCTCAAGTGAGTATAATAATCTCAAGTTAGAGTTTATAGGTGGTTCCAAAAATTCTGCTACAATGCAGTTTGTAAAATAGACCATTTGCCATCAGTTCAGTTTAATTATAAAGGTAAGTATCAGTTAGTACTGTAATAACACATCCATAGTTGCAAACTTTAAGCCCGCCGCGACGTTTCGATTGAAATAAATCTTCTTCAGGCTTGGGCTTAAGATGTGTGATAAGTGGTAATAAACACAAGTCATTTTGCTTTGTTTGTGATGAGTGCATGGAGCATTTTGTCCTATGCTGGCTGAGGTCAGAGTGAGCAGTGAGCTGTTTGCTGCTCTGCCTTATATACTCTCTGCCTCTGTTAGGCTCCTCCCCTTTCTTTTACAAAACTCTTTTCGAGACAATGTGAAGGGTGGATCCAATTGAGATGTGAAGTGGGTAATTCCTTCTCTTAAGGTAATTACCAGGTAAGTATTTGTCATAAAATTGTGTTAATGTTTTTTTCTTGTTTGAAATAAAACATGTAGTAAATCCAGTGGTGTTGTCTGTAATTCCTTCTTTATTCCTTTATACAGGTAAGGTAATTACACAGGTAAGTGGTCTGCATTGCAGTTATGAAAACAAATTATAAGAAATAGAACATTTGGTTTTTGTTCGTAGTGGGGCAGGTAATTCCTCCTTATTCAGGTTGGGTAATTACATAAATATTAAGTATTTTAAAGAATTGTTTTATATGAATGACTGAGTTGTCCTTATATTTGTAATAAGGTACCTCAAATTGAACGTTGAGTCGCAGGCAGGGGTGAGTATATATAATGATGAGAAAGTAGATCTCCACTGATGGGACTGTGATACTGGCCTTCCGCAGAGCTTTCCAAAGGTTCCGGAGGCAAAATTCTGTTCTTCGTGGCTTCATACACACGGAATTCTCAAAGTGGGAGTCTTACTTTATGCTCCATAAATCGTTCATCTGGAGTCTTACTTTCATCTATGCTCCAGGAATAGCTCGCCTGGAGATCTTAAGTTCTACAATCAAGACATGGCCTCTAATCAGCTGTCACTGCTCACTCAAGTTTTTATGAGGACCAGTGGAGTGTCCTATAGGACATTGAAAAGAGACAACATTGGTCATGTCATGAATAATAAATAAACCAATTGGTGTTGGGTGTCGTAGGGTGAGTAATTCCTTAATTTAAGGTAATTACAAGGTAAGTATTGAATATACAGTTATTTTGATGTTTCTTCGGATTGAAATAAACATGTAATAAACCAATTGGTGTTTGTTTGTGAATAATTCCTACCCTTTTCCCACTAAAATTTAAGGAAGGAAAAAAGGTGAATACTACGTAGTGTTTAAATCTCAGTCATTCCACCTTCCACTAACCAGCCAAAACCATGTCTTTCTTCATATTTACACTGTCCAACAGCATCGTCCCTGAACCAGATGGGATGGGGGTTAGGATGAGGGCAAGGGGTCCTGTGGTTAGGGTTAGGGTAAAGGGTCCTGGGGTTAGGGTTAGGGTAAGAGGATTTGGGGTAGGGGTAGTAGAAAGCAGGGTCCGTCAGGAGCCGTTAATTCCTTGGCCTCTTTCTCGCCAGTTACTTGTGGGAAACGATTCCTAAAAATTGGACAGCATCGGTCCAACATGGAGAAGACTAAAGCAGTGTTTTAGAAGGGCACCCCAATGCTGTTCCAGGCGGCACTGGCCAGGGTTAGGTAAGAACGGTAATATCCGTGGACCGACCCCGTCGGTCCAACGTTATGCACTGGCCCTCCTGGAACATAGGGTGCCCCTCACTTGGTAAAATAACCTTGCACAAACACTATTAAATATTCTCAAGTGAGTATAATAATCTCAAGTTAGAGTTTATAGGTGGTTCCAAAAATTCTGCTACAATGCAGTTTGTAAAATAGACCATTTGCCATCAGTTCAGTTTAATTATAAAGGTAAGTATCAGTTAGTACTGTAATAACACATCCATAGTTGCAAACTTTAAGCCCGCCGCGACGTTTCGATTGAAATAAATCTTCTTCAGGCTTGGGCTTAAGATGTGTGATAAGTGGTAATAAACACAAGTCATTTTGCTTTGTTTGTGATGAGTGCATGGAGCATTTTGTCCTATGCTGGCTGAGGTCAGAGTGAGCAGTGAGCTGTTTGCTGCTCTGCCTTATATACTCTCTGCCTCTGTTAGGCTCCTCCCCTTTCTTTTACAAAACTCTTTTCGAGACAATGTGAAGGGTGGATCCAATTGAGATGTGAAGTGGGTAATTCCTTCTCTTAAGGTAATTACCAGGTAAGTATTTGTCATAAAATTGTGTTAATGTTTTTTTCTTGTTTGAAATAAAACATGTAGTAAATCCAGTGGTGTTGTCTGTAATTCCTTCTTTATTCCTTTATACAGGTAAGGTAATTACACAGGTAAGTGGTCTGCATTGCAGTTATGAAAACAAATTATAAGAAATAGAACATTTGGTTTTTGTTCGTAGTGGGGCAGGTAATTCCTCCTTATTCAGGTTGGGTAATTACATAAATATTAAGTATTTTAAAGAATTGTTTTATATGAATGACTGAGTTGTCCTTATATTTGTAATAAGGTACCTCAAATTGAACGTTGAGTCGCAGGCAGGGGTGAGTATATATAATGATGAGAAAGTAGATCTCCACTGATGGGACTGTGATACTGGCCTTCCGCAGAGCTTTCCAAAGGTTCCGGAGGCAAAATTCTGTTCTTCGTGGCTTCATACACACGGAATTCTCAAAGTGGGAGTCTTACTTTATGCTCCATAAATCGTTCATCTGGAGTCTTACTTTCATCTATGCTCCAGGAATAGCTCGCCTGGAGATCTTAAGTTCTACAATCAAGACATGGCCTCTAATCAGCTGTCACTGCTCACTCAAGTTTTTATGAGGACCAGTGGAGTGTCCTATAGGACATTGAAAAGAGACAACATTGGTCATGTCATGAATAATAAATAAACCAATTGGTGTTGGGTGTCGTAGGGTGAGTAATTCCTTAATTTAAGGTAATTACAAGGTAAGTATTGAATATACAGTTATTTTGATGTTTCTTCGGATTGAAATAAACATGTAATAAACCAATTGGTGTTTGTTTGTGAATAATTCCTACCCTTTTCCCACTAAAATTTAAGGAAGGAAAAAAGGTGAATACTACGTAGTGTTTAAATCTCAGTCATTCCACCTTCCACTAACCAGCCAAAACCATGTCTTTCTTCATATTTACACTGTCCAACAGCATCGTCCCTGAACCAGATGGGATGGGGGTTAGGATGAGGGCAAGGGGTCCTGTGGTTAGGGTTAGGGTAAAGGGTCCTGGGGTTAGGGTTAGGGTAAGAGGATTTGGGGTTAGGGTTAGGGTTAGGGTTAGGGTTAGGGTTAGGGTTAGGGTTAGGATTAGGGATGAAAGCACATTGGAGAAGGAGATATTCTTGAATAACTTTTTTTCTGAAGGTCGTAGAGACTTGGAAAGTGGTTTCTATTGAACTAATGTGGGTCCTGCGGATCGATTGGTGCCATCCCCGAGCTCCTCCGACCTTCGGAAGGGGTCGAAGTAGCAAATGGCCGAAAACCCGAGGAGATATTCTTGAATAACTTTTTTTGTGAAGGTTAGGGTTAGGGTTAGGGTTAGGGTTAGGGTTAGGGTTAGGGTTAGGATTAGGGATGAAAGCACATTGGAGAAGGAGATATTCTTGAATAACTTTTTTTCTGAAGGTCGTAGAGACTTGGAAAGTGGTTTCTATTGAACTAATGTGGGTCCTGCAGATCGATTGGTGCCATCCCCGAGCTCCTACGACCTTCGGAAGGGGTCAAAGTAGCAAATGGCCGAAAACCCGAGGAGATATTCTTGAATAACTTTTTTTGTGAAGGTTAGGGTTAGGGTTAGGGTTAGGGTTAGGGTTAGGGTTAGGGTTAGGGTTAGGGTTAGGGTTAGGGTTAGGGTTAGGGTTAGGGTTAGGGTTAGGGTTAGGGTTAGGGTTAGGGTTAGGATTAGGGATGAAAGCACATTGGAGAAGGAGATATTCTTGAATAACTTTTTTTCTGAAGGTCGTAGAGACTTGGAAAGTGGTTTCTATTGAACTAATGTGGGTCCTGCGGATCGATTGGTGCCATCCCCGAGCTCCTCCGACCTTCGGAAGGGGTCGAAGTAGCAAATGGCCGAAAACCCGAGGAGATATTCTTGAATAACTTTTTTTGTGAAGGTCGTAGAGAGTGGGAGAGGGCATTTGTTTCTGGCAAGTGGGGTATTGCGCATCGATTGGTACCATTTTCGAGCTTCTACGACCTTCGGAAGGGGTCGAACGCCCAAATCCCCAAAAGAGGGAGGGGCTAGTTCGGAATTTCTGATTTCTGGTGGAATTTGTGTCGATCTTACCTGCATTCTTACCTTTCAGGTTGAATGAAGAGGGGCCTGATGTGTGTCCAGACCACTGCCTCCTTGGCCCCCCATGATTGGGCCCCCAGAAGAGCTCCTGTGCCCCATACACCGCACGGCCCAAGGAGATGCTTCACTGTCATTCTTCCAAGCGACTGATTTTGGATTTCTCCAAGATTTGTCTAATGAGCTGTTTGATCTGTGGGGCACTTGTCTTGTGTGTGAGTTCACCTTGGTCATGGTTTTTCCTGAATTTAGGGTTTTGAATTTGATGTGATAAAATGACATTTCTGAGGAGAATTCTCTGTTGGGATGGTGAATATCCTGTAATTTTGAGTTTTGGTGTCTTCTATGCCGAGATATTTGAGAGAAACGGGATTGTAATTAGGCCGCCTCATTAGCATAGCCTGCTGAGGAGATATTCTTGAATAACTTTTGTTGTGAAGGTCGTAGAGACTTGGAAAGGGCGTCTGTCTCTACCAAACGGGGTACTGCGGATCGATTGGTACCATCCCCGAGCTTCTAGGACCTTGGGAAGGGTTAGGGTTAGGTTTAGAAAATCTATCTCGATGACTCCCCCTGCTTCGTCCGTCGACTGGGCAGTTTGGTCTAGGGAGCCAAAGGCAATGCACGGGCCGACGCGCGCCATCAATACTCTCCAGTCTCACATATCTCTTTCTTGTCGAATTTGTTTTGTTTGATGTTGTTTTATCAAAGCTGTAAAACATCAAAGTAAAAGATTGTTTCTGTTTTCGATATTAAGTAACTTTATTTTTCTGTATACTTTTCTATTGTATCGGTTTATTTGGATTTTTTTGCTTTTATAATGGTTTTATTTATTATTGTCTTATTAAAACAGATTTTAGTGTTCATTTGGCATGCCTTAGTTTTCTATTTAGTCTTATCCTGTATTGAAGTTGAGGATTATTATTTATTTTGTATTAAAAAGGTTTTATTTAAAATTGTTTGTTTTTGACCAGTGATTTGGACTATTATTTTTTAAAACTATTTTGTTTGCCTAGTCCTATATAAGGTGACACATCATCAGTAGTGTACCTCAGGGTCATTGGGTGTTTCGGCCATTACCACCAGACACCCTCTCCCAAGGAAGGCCCCGCCGGGGTTGATCAAACCCCAGGGTGTGTCCCACTAAGTTTAGAGTAATCTAAATCTAAGGTATTTTTAGAAAGGATTCTTGTTTGTCGCTTTTTAGGGATTAAGGTCATATAAAGTGGTTAGATTCAGGGTTAGGTTTAGGATTGGGGACAAGTGGTTAGGTTTAGGCGTAGGGTTGAGTGGTTAGGGTTAGGGTTTAGGATCCTGTCCAGGTCTAGAGTTTAAGTGGTTTAGGGTTAGGTTTAGGGCTAGGGTTAGAGATTTAGGTTTAGGTCTGGGTTAAAATGGTTAGGGTTAGTATTTAAGGTCATGTCTAGGTCTAAATGAAAGCTGTTTAAGGTTGGGTTAAGGTTAGTGGTTAATGTTTTAGGGATAGGTTAGGGTTAGGGTTAGGGTTAGGGTTAGGGTTAGGGTTAGGGTTAGGGTTAGGGTTAGGATTAGGGATGAAAGCACATTGGAGAAGGAGATATTCTTGAATAACTTTTTTTCTGAAGGTCGTAGAGACTTGGAAAGTGGTTTCTATTGAACTAATGTGGGTCCTGCGGATCGATTGGTGCCATCCCCGAGCTCCTCCGACCTTCGGAAGGGGTCGAAGTAGCAAATGGCCGAAAACCCGAGGAGATATTCTTGAATAACTTTTTTTGTGAAGGTCGTAGAGAGTGGGAGAGGGCATTTGTTTCTGGCAAGTGGGGTATTGCGCATCGATTGGTACCATTTTCGAGCTTCTACGACCTTCGGAAGGGGTCGAACGCCCAAATCCCCAAAAGTGGGCGGGGCTAGTTCGGAATTTCTGATTTCTGGTGGAATTTGTGTCGATCTTACCTGCATTCTTACCTTTCAGGTTGAATGAAGAGGGGCCTGATGTGTGTCCAGACCACTGCCTCCTTGGCCCCCCATGATTGGGCCCCCAGAAGAGATGATTGGGCCCCCAGAAGAGCTCCTGTGCCCCATACACCGCACGGCCCAAGGAGATGCTTCACTGTCATTCTTCCAAGCGACTGATTTTGGATTTCTCCAAGATTTGTCTAATGAGCTGTTTGATCTGTGGGGCACTTGTCTTGTGTGTGAGTTCACCTTGGTCATGGTTTTTCCTGAATTTAGGGTTTTGAATTTGATGTGATAAAATGACATTTCTGAGGAGAATTCTCTGTTGGGATGGTGAATATCCTGTAATTTTGAGTTTTGGTGTCTTCTATGCCGAGATATTTGAGAGAAACGGGATTGTAATTAGGCCGCCTCATTAGCATAGCCTGCTGAGGAGATATTCTTGAATAACTTTTGTTGTGAAGGTCGTAGAGACTTGGAAAGGGCGTCTGTCTCTACCAAACGGGGTACTGCGGATCGATTGGTACCATCCCCGAGCTTCTAGGACCTTGGGAAGGGGTCGAACGAGCGAATCTGAAAAGTGGGCGGGGTTAGGTTTAGGCAAGGGGTGGTGTGGTTAGGGTAAGAGTCTAAGGAACCTGACTAGGCATAGAATCGAAGTCCAGAACCTCTGAATAAGAAAGTCGCTAAAACAGCTAGGGTTAAGGTAAGGATTAGGGATGAAAGCACATTGGAGAAGGAGATATTCTTGAATAAGGGTTAGGGTTAGGGTTAGGGTTAGGTTTTTGAAGTTATCTCGATGACTCCCCCCGCTTCATCCAACGACTGGGCGGTTTGGAATAGGGAGCCAAAGGCAATGCACTGGCCCACGCACGTCATCAATACTCCCCCTTCTTCACATATCCCCTTTACCGAATTGGTTTTAAACCGTAGTTTTAGTGCACTTGCTTTTGTATTGGTTTTTAAAGTAAGTTAGGTTTGGTCTTTAGATGAAAGTGAGTTTTTTATTTGATAGGTTTTGGTTTTCTTTTTTGTTTTTTGTCCTGTATTAAAATTTATTAAGGAGTTGTTTTGACTTAATGTCTTTGTATTGTTTTGTAAAGAGCAATTTGGACTATTTTTGGCTATTTTTTGTTTTTCTAAATCTATATATTAGGTGACACATCATCAGTAGTGCACCTCAGGGTCATTGGATGTTTCGGCCATTACCACCAGACACCCTCTCCCAAGGAAGGCCCCGCCGGGGTTGATCAAACCCCAGGGTGTGTCCCACTAAGTTTATAGTAATCTAAGTGTAAGGTATTTTAGAATTCTGGTTTGTCGTTTTTAGGGATCAACTGATTTCGGGTTAGAGTTTCTAACTAATGTTTTTTTTAAGATAATTTTTTTAGGTCTAGAGTTTGATGGTTTAGGGTGTAACGGTTAGTTTAAGTGGTTAGGGTTTTTAGGCGTAGGATTGAACGGTTAGGTTTAGAATTTAAGGTCACGTATAGGCTAAAGTGGTTCGATTTAGGGTTAGGGTTAGGTTTTAGGGTTAGGGACAAATGGTTAGGTTTAGGCGTAGGGATTGAATGGTTAGGTTTAGGATTAAGGTCATGTATAGGCATAAAGTGGTTAGATTTAGGGTTAGGTTTAGGGTTAGGGACAAATGGTTAAGTTTAGGCGTAGGGATTGAACGGTTAGGTTTAGGATTAAGGTCATGAATAGGCATAAATTGGTTAGATGTAGGGTTAGGGTTAGGTTAGGGTTAGGGTTAGGATTAGGGATGAAAGCACATTGGAGAAGGAGATATTCTTGAATAACTTTTTTTCTGAAGGTCGTAGAGACTTGGAAAGTGGTTTCTATTGAACTAATGTGGGTCCTGCGGATCGATTGGTGCCATCCCCGAGCTCCTCCGACCTTCGGAAGGGGTCGAAGTAGCAAATGGCCGAAAACCCGAGGAGATATTCTTGAATAACTTTTTTTGTGAAGGTCGTAGAGAGTGGGAGAGGGCATTTGTTTCTGGCAAGTGGGGTATTGCGCATCGATTGGTACCATTTTCGAGCTTCTACGACCTTCGGAAGGGGTCGAACGCCCAAATCCCCAAAAGAGGGAGGGGCTAGTTCGGAATTTCTGATTTCTGGTGGAATTTGTGTCGATCTTACCTGCATTCTTACCTTTCAGGTTGAATGAAGAGGGGCCTGATGTGTGTCCAGACCACTGCCTCCTTGGCCCCCCATGATTGGGCCCCCAGAAGAGCTCCTGTGCCCCATACACCGCACGGCCCAAGGAGATGCTTCACTGTCATTCTTCCAAGCGACTGATTTTGGATTTCTCCAAGATTTGTCTAATGAGCTGTTTGATCTGTGGGGCACTTGTCTTGTGTGTGAGTTCACCTTGGTCATGGTTTTTCCTGAATTTAGGGTTTTGAATTTGATGTGATAAAATGACATTTCTGAGGAGAATTCTCTGTTGGGATGGTGAATATCCTGTAATTTTGAGTTTTGGTGTCTTCTATGCCGAGATATTTGAGAGAAACGGGATTGTAATTAGGCCGCCTCATTAGCATAGCCTGCTGAGGAGATATTCTTGAATAACTTTTGTTGTGAAGGTCGTAGAGACTTGGAAAGGGCGTCTGTCTCTACCAAACGGGGTACTGCGGATCGATTGGTACCATCCCCGAGCTTCTAGGACCTTGGGAAGGGGTCGAACGAGCGAATCTGAAAAGTGGGCGGGGTTAGGTTTAGGCAAGGGGTGGTGTGGTTAGGGTAAGGGTCTAAGGAACCTGACTAGGCATCGAATCGAAGTCCAGAACCTCTGAATAAGAAAGTCGCTAAAACAGCTAGGGTTAAGGTAAGGATTAGGGATGAAAGCACATTGGAGAAGGAGATATTCTTGAATAACTTTTTTTCTGAAGGTCGTAGAGACTTGGAAAGTGGTTTCTATTGAACTAATGTGGGTCCTGCGGATCGATTGGTGCCATCCCCGAGCTCCTCCGACCTTCGGAAGGGGTCGAAGTAGCAAATGGCCGAAAACCCGAGGAGATATTCTTGAATAACTTTTTTTGTGAAGGTCGTAGAGAGTGGGAGAGGGCATTTGTTTCTGGCAAGTGGGGTATTGCGCATCGATTGGTACCATTTTCGAGCTTCTACGACCTTCGGAAGGGGTCGAACGCCCAAATCCCCAAAAGAGGGAGGGGCTAGTTCGGAATTTCTGATTTCTGGTGGAATTTGTGTCGATCTTACCTGCATTCTTACCTTTCAGGTTGAATGAAGAGGGGCCTGATGTGTGTCCAGACCACTGCCTCCTTGGCCCCCCATGATTGGGCCCCCAGAAGAGCTCCTGTGCCCCATACACCGCACGGCCCAAGGAGATGCTTCACTGTCATTCTTCCAAGCGACTGATTTTGGATTTCTCCAAGATTTGTCTAATGAGCTGTTTGATCTGTGGGGCACTTGTCTTGTGTGTGAGTTCACCTTGGTCATGGTTTTTCCTGAATTTAGGGTTTTGAATTTGATGTGATAAAATGACATTTCTGAGGAGAATTCTCTGTTGGGATGGTGAATATCCTGTAATTTTGAGTTTTGGTGTCTTCTATGCCGAGATATTTGAGAGAAACGGGATTGTAATTAGGCCGCCTCATTAGCATAGCCTGCTGAGGAGATATTCTTGAATAACTTTTGTTGTGAAGGTCGTAGAGACTTGGAAAGGGCGTCTGTCTCTACCAAACGGGGTACTGCGGATCGATTGGTACCATCCCCGAGCTTCTAGGACCTTGGGAAGGGGTCGAACGAGCGAATCTGAAAAGTGGGCGGGGTTAGGTTTAGGCAAGGGGTGGTGTGGTTAGGGTAAGAGTCTAAGGAACCTGACTAGGCATAGAATCGAAGTCCAGAACCTCTGAATAAGAAAGTCGCTAAAACAGCTAGGGTTAAGGTAAGGATTAGGGATGAAAGCACATTGGAGAAGGAGATATTCTTGAATAACTTTTTTTCTGAAGGTCGTAGAGACTTGGAAAGTGGTTTCTATTGAACTAATGTGGGTCCTGCGGATCGATTGGTGCCATCCCCGAGCTCCTCCGACCTTCGGAAGGGGTCGAAGTAGCAAATGGCCGAAAACCCGAGGAGATATTCTTGAATAACTTTTTTTGTGAAGGTTAGGGTTAGGGTTAGGGTTAGGGTTAGGGTTAGGGTTAGGATTAGGGATGAAAGCACATTGGAGAAGGAGATATTCTTGAATAACTTTTTTTCTGAAGGTCGTAGAGACTTGGAAAGTGGTTTCTATTGAACTAATGTGGGTCCTGCAGATCGATTGGTGCCATCCCCGAGCTCCTACGACCTTCGGAAGGGGTCAAAGTAGCAAATGGCCGAAAACCCGAGGAGATATTCTTGAATAACTTTTTTTGTGAAGGTCGTAGAGAGTGGGAGAGGGCATTTGTTTCCGGCAAGTGGGGTATTGCGCATCGATTGGTACCATTTTCGAGCTTCTACGACCTTCGGAAGGGGTCGAACGCCCAAATCCCCAAAAGTGGGCGGGGCTAGTTCGGAATTTCTGATTTCTGGTGGAATTTCTGTGGATCTTACCTGCATTCTTACCTTTCAGGCTGAATGAAGAGGGGCCTGATGTGTGTCCAGACCACTGGCTCCTTGGCCCCCCATGATTGGGCCCCCAGAAGAGATGATTGGGCCCCCAGAAGAGCTCCTGTGCCCCATACACCGCACGGCCCAAGGACATGCTTCACTGTCATTCTTCCAAGCGACTGATTTTGGATTTCTCCAAGATTTGTCTAATGAGCTGTTTGATCTGTGGGGCACTTGTCTTGTGTGTGAGTTCACCTTGGTCATGGTTTTTCCTGAATTTAGGGTTTTGAATTTGATGTGATAAAATGACATTTCTGAGGAGAATTCTCTGTTGGGATGGTGAATATCCTGTAATTTTGAGTTTTGGTGTCTTCTATGCCGAGATATTTGAGAGAAACGGGATTGTAATTAGGCAGCCTCATTAGCATAGCCTGCTGAGGAGATATTCTTGAATAACTTTTGTTGTGAAGGTCGTAGAGACTTGGAAAGGGCGTCTGTCTCTACCAAACGGGGTACTGCGGATCGATTGGTACCATCCCCGAGCTTCTAGGACCTTGGGAAGGGGTCGAACGAGCGAATCTGAAAAGTGGGCGGGGTTAGGTTTAGGCAAGGGGTGGTGTGGTTAGGGTAAGGGTCTAAGGAACCTGACTAGGCATAGAATCGAAGTCCAGAACCTCTGAATAAGAAAGTCGCTAAAACAGCTAGGGTTAAGGTAAGGGTTAGGGTTAGGGTTAGGATTAGGGATGAAAGCACATTGGAGAAGGAGATATTCTTGAATAGGGTTAGGGTTAGGGTTAGGGTTAGGATTAGGGATGAAAGCACATTGGAGAAGGAGATATTCTTAGGGTTAGGGTTAGGGTTAGGGTTAGGGTTAGGGTTAGGGTTAGGTGAAAACGGTTAGGGTTAGGGTTAGGGTTAGGGTTAGGGTTAGGGTTAGGGTTAGGGTTAGGGTTAGGATTAGGGATGAAAGCACATTGGAGAAGGAGATATTCTTGAATAACTTTTTTTCTGAAGGTCGTAGAGACTTGGAAAGTGGTTTCTATTGAACTAATGTGGGTCCTGCGGATCGATTGGTGCCATCCCCGAGCTCCTCCGACCTTCGGAAGGGGTCGAAGTAGCAAATGGCCGAAAACCCGAGGAGATATTCTTGAATAACTTTTTTTGTGAAGGTCGTAGAGAGTGGGAGAGGGCATTTGTTTCTGGCAAGTGGGGTATTGCGCATCGATTGGTACCATTTTCGAGCTTCTACGACCTTCGGAAGGGGTCGAACGCCCAAATCCCCAAAAGAGGGAGGGGCTAGTTCGGAATTTCTGATTTCTGGTGGAATTTGTGTCGATCTTACCTGCATTCTTACCTTTCAGGTTGAATGAAGAGGGGCCTGATGTGTGTCCAGACCACTGCCTCCTTGGCCCCCCATGATTGGGCCCCCAGAAGAGCTCCTGTGCCCCATACACCGCACGGCCCAAGGAGATGCTTCACTGTCATTCTTCCAAGCGACTGATTTTGGATTTCTCCAAGATTTGTCTAATGAGCTGTTTGATCTGTGGGGCACTTGTCTTGTGTGTGAGTTCACCTTGGTCATGGTTTTTCCTGAATTTAGGGTTTTGAATTTGATGTGATAAAATGACATTTCTGAGGAGAATTCTCTGTTGGGATGGTGAATATCCTGTAATTTTGAGTTTTGGTGTCTTCTATGCCGAGATATTTGAGAGAAACGGGATTGTAATTAGGCCGCCTCATTAGCATAGCCTGCTGAGGAGATATTCTTGAATAACTTTTGTTGTGAAGGTCGTAGAGACTTGGAAAGGGCGTCTGTCTCTACCAAACGGGGTACTGCGGATCGATTGGTACCATCCCCGAGCTTCTAGGACCTTGGGAAGGGTTAGGGTTAGGGTTAGGGTTAGGGTTAGGGTTAGGGTTAGGGTTAGGATTAGGGATGAAAGCACATTGGAGAAGGAGATATTCTTGAATAACTTTTTTTCTGAAGGTCGTAGAGACTTGGAAAGTGGTTTCTATTGAACTAATGTGGGTCCTGCGGATCGATTGGTGCCATCCCCGAGCTCCTACGACCTTCGGAAGGGGTCGAAGTAGCAAATGGCCGAAAAGCCGAGGAGATATTCTTGAATAACTTTTTTTGTGAAGGTCGTAGAGAGTGGGAGAGGGCATTTGTTTCTGGCAAGTGGGGTATTGCGCATCGATTGGTACCATTTTCGAGCTTCTACGACCTTCGGAAGGGGTCGAACGCCCAAATCCCCAAAAGTGGGCGGGGCTAGTTCGGAATTTCTGATTTCTGGTGGAATTTCTGTGGATCTTACCTGCATTCTTACCTTTCAGGCTGAATGAAGAGGGGCCTGATGTGTGTCCAGACCACTGGCTCCTTGGCCCCCCATGATTGGGCCCCCAGAAGAGATGATTGGGCCCCCAGAAGAGCTCCTGTGCCCCATACACCGCACGGCCCAAGGAGATGCTTCACTCTCATTCTTCCAAGCAACTGATTTTGGATTTCTCCAAGATTTGTCTAATGAGCTGTTTGATCTGTGGGGCACTTGTCTTGTGTGTGAGTTCACCTTGGTCATGGTTTTTCCTGAATTTAGGGTTTTGAATTTGATGTGATAAAATGACATTTCTGAGGAGAATTCTCTGTTGGGATGGTGAATATCCTGTAATTTTGAGTTTTGGTGTCTTCTATGCCGAGATATTTGAGAGAAACGGGATTGTAATTAGGCCGCCTCATTAGCATAGCCTGCTGAGGAGATATTCTTGAATAACTTTTGTTGTGAAGGTCGTAGAGACTTGGAAAGGGCGTCTGTCTCTACCAAACGGGGTACTGCGGATCGATTGGTACCATCCCCGAGCTTCTAGGACCTTGGGAAGGGGTCGAACGAGCGAATCTGAAAAGTGGGCGGGGTTAGGTTTAGGCAAGGGGTGGTGTGGTTAGGGTAAGGGTCTAAGGAACCTGACTAGGCATAGAATCGAAGTCCAGAACCTCTGAATAAGAAAGTCGCTAAAACAGCTAGGGTTAAGGTAAGGATTAGGGATGAAAGCACATTGGAGAAGGGTTAGGGTTAGGGTTAGGGTTAGGGTTAGGGATGAAAGGGTTAGGGTTAGGGTTAGGGTTAGGGTTAGGGTTAGGATTAGGGATGAAAGCACATTGGAGAAGGAGATATTCTTGAATAACTTTTTTTCTGAAGGTCGTAGAGACTTGGAAAGTGGTTTCTATTGAACTAATGTGGGTCCTGCGGATCGATTGGTGCCATCCCCGAGCTCCTACGACCTTCGGAAGGGGTCGAAGTAGCAAATGGCCGAAAAGCCGAGGAGATATTCTTGAATAACTTTTTTTGTGAAGGTCGTAGAGAGTGGGAGAGGGCATTTGTTTCTGGCAAGTGGGGTATTGCGCATCGATTGGTACCATTTTCGAGCTTCTACGACCTTCGGAAGGGGTCGAACGCCCAAATCCCCAAAAGTGGGCGGGGCTAGTTCGGAATTTCTGATTTCTGGTGGAATTTCTGTGGATCTTACCTGCATTCTTACCTTTCAGGCTGAATGAAGAGGGGCCTGATGTGTGTCCAGACCACTGCATCTCCTTGGCCCAGCATGATTGGGCCCCCAGAAGAGATGATTGGGCCCCCAGAAGAGCTCCTGTGCCCCATACACCGCACGGCCCAAGGAGATGCTTCACTCTCATTCTTCCAAGCGACTGATTTTGGATTTCTCCAAGATTTGTCTAATGAGCTGTTTGATCTGTGGGGCACTTGTCTTGTGTGTGAGTTCACCTTGGTCATGGTTTTTCCTGAATTTAGGGTTTTGAATTTGATGTGATAAAATGACATTTCTGAGGAGAATTCTCTCTTGGGATGGTAAATATCCTGTAATTTTGAGTTTTGGTGTCTTCTATGCCGAGATATTTGAGAGAAACGGGATTGTAATTAGGCCGCCTCATTAGCATAGCCTGCTGAGGAGATATTCTTGAATAACTTTTGTTGTGAAGGTCGTAGAGACTTGGAAAGGGCGTCTGTCTGTACTAAATGGGGTACTGCGGATCGATTGGTACCATCGCCGAGCTTCTAGGACCTTGGGAAGGGGTCGAACGAGCGAATCTGAAAAGTGGGCGGGGTTAGGTTTAGGCAAGGGGTGGTGTGGTTAGGGTAAGGGTCTAAGGAACCTGACTAGGCATAGAATCGAAGTCCAGAACCTCTGAATAAGAAAGTCGCTAAAACAGCTAGGGTTAAGGTAAGGATTAGGGATGAAAGCACATTGGAGAAGGAGATATTCTTGAATAACTTTTTTTCTGAAGGTCGTAGAGACTTGGAAAGTGGTTTCTATTGAACTAATGTGGGTCCTGCGGATCGATTGGTGGGTTAGGGTTAGGGTTAGGGTTAGGGTTAGGGTTAGGGTTAGGATTAGGGATGAAAGCACATTGGAGAAGGAGATATTCTTGAATAACTTTTTTTCTGAAGGTCGTAGAGACTTGGAAAGTGGTTTCTATTGAACTAATGTGGGTCCTGCGGATCGATTGGTGCCATCCCCGAGCTCCTACGACCTTCGGAAGGGGTCGAAGTAGCAAATGGCCGAAAAGCCGAGGAGATATTCTTGAATAACTTTTTTTGTGAAGGTCGTAGAGAGTGGGAGAGGGCATTTGTTTCTGGCAAGTGGGGTATTGCGCATCGATTGGTACCATTTTCGAGCTTCTACGACCTTCGGAAGGGGTCGAACGCCCAAATCCCCAAAAGTGGGAGGGGCTAGTTCGGAATTTCTGATTTCTGGTGGAATTTGTGTCGATCTTACCTGCATTCTTACCTTTCAGGTTGAATGAAGAGGGGCCTGATGTGTGTCCAGACCACTGCCTCCTTGGCCCCCCATGATTGGGCCCCCAGAAGAGATGATTGGGCCCCCAGAAGAGCTCCTGTGCCCCATACACCGCACGGCCCAAGGAGATGCTTCACTGTCATTCTTCCAAGCGACTGATTTTGGATTTCTCCAAGATTTGTCTAATGAGCTGTTTGATCTGTGGGGCACTTGTCTTGTGTGTGAGTTCACCTTGGTCATGGTTTTTCCTGAATTTAGGGTTTTGAATTTGATGTGATAAAATGACATTTCTGAGGAGAATTCTCTGTTGGGATGGTGAATATCCTGTAATTTTGAGTTTTGGTGTCTTCTATGCCGAGATAGGGTTAGGGTTAGGGTTAGGTTAGGGTTAGGGTTAGGGTTAGGGTTAGGGATGAAAGCACATTGGAGAAGGAGATATTCTTGAATAACTTTTTTTCTGAAGGTCGTAGAGACTTGGAAAGTGGTTTCTATTGAACTAATGTGGGTCCTGCGGTTAGGGTTAGGGTTAGGGTTAGGGTTAGGGTTAGGGTTAGGTAAGAACGGTAATATCCGTGGACCGACCCCGTCGGTCCAACGTTATGCACTGGCCCTCCTGGAACATAGGGTGCCCCTCACTTGGTAAAATAACCTTGCACAAACACTATTAAATATTCTCAAGTGAGTATAATAATCTCAAGTTAGAGTTTATAGGTGGTTCCAAAAATTCTGCTACAATGCAGTTTGTAAAATAGACCATTTGCCATCAGTTCAGTTTAATTATAAAGGTAAGTATCAGTTAGTACTGTAATAACACATCCATAGTTGCAAACTTTAAGCCCGCCGCGACGTTTCGATTGAAATAAATCTTCTTCAGGCTTGGGCTTAAGATGTGTGATAAGTGGTAATAAACACAAGTCATTTTGCTTTGTTTGTGATGAGTGCATGGAGCATTTTGTCCTATGCTGGCTGAGGTCAGAGTGAGCAGTGAGCTGTTTGCTGCTCTGCCTTATATACTCTCTGCCTCTGTTAGGCTCCTCCCCTTTCTTTTACAAAACTCTTTTCGAGACAATGTGAAGGGTGGATCCAATTGAGATGTGAAGTGGGTAATTCCTTCTCTTAAGGTAATTACCAGGTAAGTATTTGTCATAAAATTGTGTTAATGTTTTTTTCTTGTTTGAAATAAAACATGTAGTAAATCCAGTGGTGTTGTCTGTAATTCCTTCTTTATTCCTTTATACAGGTAAGGTAATTACACAGGTAAGTGGTCTGCATTGCAGTTATGAAAACAAATTATAAGAAATAGAACATTTGGTTTTTGTTCGTAGTGGGGCAGGTAATTCCTCCTTATTCAGGTTGGGTAATTACATAAATATTAAGTATTTTAAAGAATTGTTTTATATGAATGACTGAGTTGTCCTTATATTTGTAATAAGGTACCTCAAATTGAACGTTGAGTCGCAGGCAGGGGTGAGTATATATAATGATGAGAAAGTAGATCTCCACTGATGGGACTGTGATACTGGCCTTCCGCAGAGCTTTCCAAAGGTTCCGGAGGCAAAATTCTGTTCTTCGTGGCTTCATACACACGGAATTCTCAAAGTGGGAGTCTTACTTTATGCTCCATAAATCGTTCATCTGGAGTCTTACTTTCATCTATGCTCCAGGAATAGCTCGCCTGGAGATCTTAAGTTCTACAATCAAGACATGGCCTCTAATCAGCTGTCACTGCTCACTCAAGTTTTTATGAGGACCAGTGGAGTGTCCTATAGGACATTGAAAAGAGACAACATTGGTCATGTCATGAATAATAAATAAACCAATTGGTGTTGGGTGTCGTAGGGTGAGTAATTCCTTAATTTAAGGTAATTACAAGGTAAGTATTGAATATACAGTTATTTTGATGTTTCTTCGGATTGAAATAAACATGTAATAAACCAATTGGTGTTTGTTTGTGAATAATTCCTACCCTTTTCCCACTAAAATTTAAGGAAGGAAAAAAGGTGAATACTACGTAGTGTTTAAATCTCAGTCATTCCACCTTCCACTAACCAGCCAAAACCATGTCTTTCTTCATATTTACACTGTCCAACAGCATCGTCCCTGAACCAGATGGGATGGGGGTTAGGATGAGGGCAAGGGGTCCTGTGGTTAGGGTTAGGGTAAAGGGTCCTGGGGTTAGGGTTAGGGTAAGAGGATTTGGGGTAGGGGTAGTAGAAAGCAGGGTCCGTCAGGAGCCGTTAATTCCTTGGCCTCTTTCTCGCCAGTTACTTGTGGGAAACGATTCCTAAAAATTGGACAGCATCGGTCCAACATGGAGAAGACTAAAGCAGTGTTTTAGAAGGGCACCCCAATGCTGTTCCAGGCGGCACTGGCCAGGGTTAGGTAAGAACGGTAATATCCGTGGACCGACCCCGTCGGTCCAACGTTATGCACTGGCCCTCCTGGAACATAGGGTGCCCCTCACTTGGTAAAATAACCTTGCACAAACACTATTAAATATTCTCAAGTGAGTATAATAATCTCAAGTTAGAGTTTATAGGTGGTTCCAAAAATTCTGCTACAATGCAGTTTGTAAAATAGACCATTTGCCATCAGTTCAGTTTAATTATAAAGGTAAGTATCAGTTAGTACTGTAATAACACATCCATAGTTGCAAACTTTAAGCCCGCCGCGACGTTTCGATTGAAATAAATCTTCTTCAGGCTTGGGCTTAAGATGTGTGATAAGTGGTAATAAACACAAGTCATTTTGCTTTGTTTGTGATGAGTGCATGGAGCATTTTGTCCTATGCTGGCTGAGGTCAGAGTGAGCAGTGAGCTGTTTGCTGCTCTGCCTTATATACTCTCTGCCTCTGTTAGGCTCCTCCCCTTTCTTTTACAAAACTCTTTTCGAGACAATGTGAAGGGTGGATCCAATTGAGATGTGAAGTGGGTAATTCCTTCTCTTAAGGTAATTACCAGGTAAGTATTTGTCATAAAATTGTGTTAATGTTTTTTTCTTGTTTGAAATAAAACATGTAGTAAATCCAGTGGTGTTGTCTGTAATTCCTTCTTTATTCCTTTATACAGGTAAGGTAATTACACAGGTAAGTGGTCTGCATTGCAGTTATGAAAACAAATTATAAGAAATAGAACATTTGGTTTTTGTTCGTAGTGGGGCAGGTAATTCCTCCTTATTCAGGTTGGGTAATTACATAAATATTAAGTATTTTAAAGAATTGTTTTATATGAATGACTGAGTTGTCCTTATATTTGTAATAAGGTACCTCAAATTGAACGTTGAGTCGCAGGCAGGGGTGAGTATATATAATGATGAGAAAGTAGATCTCCACTGATGGGACTGTGATACTGGCCTTCCGCAGAGCTTTCCAAAGGTTCCGGAGGCAAAATTCTGTTCTTCGTGGCTTCATACACACGGAATTCTCAAAGTGGGAGTCTTACTTTATGCTCCATAAATCGTTCATCTGGAGTCTTACTTTCATCTATGCTCCAGGAATAGCTCGCCTGGAGATCTTAAGTTCTACAATCAAGACATGGCCTCTAATCAGCTGTCACTGCTCACTCAAGTTTTTATGAGGACCAGTGGAGTGTCCTATAGGACATTGAAAAGAGACAACATTGGTCATGTCATGAATAATAAATAAACCAATTGGTGTTGGGTGTCGTAGGGTGAGTAATTCCTTAATTTAAGGTAATTACAAGGTAAGTATTGAATATACAGTTATTTTGATGTTTCTTCGGATTGAAATAAACATGTAATAAACCAATTGGTGTTTGTTTGTGAATAATTCCTACCCTTTTCCCACTAAAATTTAAGGAAGGAAAAAAGGTGAATACTACGTAGTGTTTAAATCTCAGTCATTCCACCTTCCACTAACCAGCCAAAACCATGTCTTTCTTCATATTTACACTGTCCAACAGCATCGTCCCTGAACCAGATGGGATGGGGGTTAGGATGAGGGCAAGGGGTCCTGTGGTTAGGGTTAGGGTAAAGGGTCCTGGGGTTAGGGTTAGGGTAAGAGGATTTGGGGTAGGGGTAGTAGAAAGCAGGGTCCGTCAGGAGCCGTTAATTCCTTGGCCTCTTTCTCGCCAGTTACTTGTGGGAAACGATTCCTAAAAATTGGACAGCATCGGTCCAACATGGAGAAGACTAAAGCAGTGTTTTAGAAGGGCACCCCAATGCTGTTCCAGGCGGCACTGGCCAGGGTTAGGTAAGAACGGTAATATCCGTGGACCGACCCCGTCGGTCCAACGTTATGCACTGGCCCTCCTGGAACATAGGGTGCCCCTCACTTGGTAAAATAACCTTGCACAAACACTATTAAATATTCTCAAGTGAGTATAATAATCTCAAGTTAGAGTTTATAGGTGGTTCCAAAAATTCTGCTACAATGCAGTTTGTAAAATAGACCATTTGCCATCAGTTCAGTTTAATTATAAAGGTAAGTATCAGTTAGTACTGTAATAACACATCCATAGTTGCAAACTTTAAGCCCGCCGCGACGTTTCGATTGAAATAAATCTTCTTCAGGCTTGGGCTTAAGATGTGTGATAAGTGGTAATAAACACAAGTCATTTTGCTTTGTTTGTGATGAGTGCATGGAGCATTTTGTCCTATGCTGGCTGAGGTCAGAGTGAGCAGTGAGCTGTTTGCTGCTCTGCCTTATATACTCTCTGCCTCTGTTAGGCTCCTCCCCTTTCTTTTACAAAACTCTTTTCGAGACAATGTGAAGGGTGGATCCAATTGAGATGTGAAGTGGGTAATTCCTTCTCTTAAGGTAATTACCAGGTAAGTATTTGTCATAAAATTGTGTTAATGTTTTTTTCTTGTTTGAAATAAAACATGTAGTAAATCCAGTGGTGTTGTCTGTAATTCCTTCTTTATTCCTTTATACAGGTAAGGTAATTACACAGGTAAGTGGTCTGCATTGCAGTTATGAAAACAAATTATAAGAAATAGAACATTTGGTTTTTGTTCGTAGTGGGGCAGGTAATTCCTCCTTATTCAGGTTGGGTAATTACATAAATATTAAGTATTTTAAAGAATTGTTTTATATGAATGACTGAGTTGTCCTTATATTTGTAATAAGGTACCTCAAATTGAACGTTGAGTCGCAGGCAGGGGTGAGTATATATAATGATGAGAAAGTAGATCTCCACTGATGGGACTGTGATACTGGCCTTCCGCAGAGCTTTCCAAAGGTTCCGGAGGCAAAATTCTGTTCTTCGTGGCTTCATACACACGGAATTCTCAAAGTGGGAGTCTTACTTTATGCTCCATAAATCGTTCATCTGGAGTCTTACTTTCATCTATGCTCCAGGAATAGCTCGCCTGGAGATCTTAAGTTCTACAATCAAGACATGGCCTCTAATCAGCTGTCACTGCTCACTCAAGTTTTTATGAGGACCAGTGGAGTGTCCTATAGGACATTGAAAAGAGACAACATTGGTCATGTCATGAATAATAAATAAACCAATTGGTGTTGGGTGTCGTAGGGTGAGTAATTCCTTAATTTAAGGTAATTACAAGGTAAGTATTGAATATACAGTTATTTTGATGTTTCTTCGGATTGAAATAAACATGTAATAAACCAATTGGTGTTTGTTTGTGAATAATTCCTACCCTTTTCCCACTAAAATTTAAGGAAGGAAAAAAGGTGAATACTACGTAGTGTTTAAATCTCAGTCATTCCACCTTCCACTAACCAGCCAAAACCATGTCTTTCTTCATATTTACACTGTCCAACAGCATCGTCCCTGAACCAGATGGGATGGGGGTTAGGATGAGGGCAAGGGGTCCTGTGGTTAGGGTTAGGGTAAAGGGTCCTGGGGTTAGGGTTAGGGTAAGAGGATTTGGGGTTAGGGTTAGGGTTAGGGTTAGGGTTAGGGTTAGGGTTAGGGTTAGGATTAGGGATGAAAGCACATTGGAGAAGGAGATATTCTTGAATAACTTTTTTTCTGAAGGTCGTAGAGACTTGGAAAGTGGTTTCTATTGAACTAATGTGGGTCCTGCGGATCGATTGGTGCCATCCCCGAGCTCCTCCGACCTTCGGAAGGGGTCGAAGTAGCAAATGGCCGAAAACCCGAGGAGATATTCTTGAATAACTTTTTTTGTGAAGGTTAGGGTTAGGGTTAGGGTTAGGGTTAGGGTTAGGGTTAGGATTAGGGATGAAAGCACATTGGAGAAGGAGATATTCTTGAATAACTTTTTTTCTGAAGGTCGTAGAGACTTGGAAAGTGGTTTCTATTGAACTAATGTGGGTCCTGCAGATCGATTGGTGCCATCCCCGAGCTCCTACGACCTTCGGAAGGGGTCAAAGTAGCAAATGGCCGAAAACCCGAGGAGATATTCTTGAATAACTTTTTTTGTGAAGGTCGTAGAGAGTGGGAGAGGGCATTTGTTTCCGGCAAGTGGGGTATTGCGCATCGATTGGTACCATTTTCGAGCTTCTACGACCTTCGGAAGGGGTCGAACGCCCAAATCCCCAAAAGTGGGCGGGGCTAGTTCGGAATTTCTGATTTCTGGTGGAATTTCTGTGGATCTTACCTGCATTCTTACCTTTCAGGCTGAATGAAGAGGGGCCTGATGTGTGTCCAGACCACTGGCTCCTTGGCCCCCCATGATTGGGCCCCCAGAAGAGATGATTGGGCCCCCAGAAGAGCTCCTGTGCCCCATACACCGCACGGCCCAAGGACATGCTTCACTGTCATTCTTCCAAGCGACTGATTTTGGATTTCTCCAAGATTTGTCTAATGAGCTGTTTGATCTGTGGGGCACTTGTCTTGTGTGTGAGTTCACCTTGGTCATGGTTTTTCCTGAATTTAGGGTTTTGAATTTGATGTGATAAAATGACATTTCTGAGGAGAATTCTCTGTTGGGATGGTGAATATCCTGTAATTTTGAGTTTTGGTGTCTTCTATGCCGAGATATTTGAGAGAAACGGGATTGTAATTAGGCAGCCTCATTAGCATAGCCTGCTGAGGAGATATTCTTGAATAACTTTTGTTGTGAAGGTCGTAGAGACTTGGAAAGGGCGTCTGTCTCTACCAAACGGGGTACTGCGGATCGATTGGTACCATCCCCGAGCTTCTAGGACCTTGGGAAGGGGTCGAACGAGCGAATCTGAAAAGTGGGCGGGGTTAGGTTTAGGCAAGGGGTGGTGTGGTTAGGGTAAGGGTCTAAGGAACCTGACTAGGCATAGAATCGAAGTCCAGAACCTCTGAATAAGAAAGTCGCTAAAACAGCTAGGGTTAAGGTAAGGGTTAGGGTTAGGGTTAGGATTAGGGATGAAAGCACATTGGAGAAGGAGATATTCTTGAATAGGGTTAGGGTTAGGGTTAGGGTTAGGATTAGGGATGAAAGCACATTGGAGAAGGAGATATTCTTGAATAACTTTTTTTCTGAAGGTCGGTTAGGGTTAGGTTTTTGAAGTTATCTCGATGACTCCCCCCGCTTCATCCAACGACTGGGCGGTTTGGAATAGGGAGCCAAAGGCAATGCACTGGCCGACGCACGTCATCAATACTCTCCTTTCTTCACATATCCCCTTTACCGAATTGGTTTTAAACCGTAGTTTCAGTGTACTTGCTTTTTGTATTGTTTTTTTAGGTTTGGTCTTTAGATGAAAGTGATTTTTTATTTATTTGATAGGCTTTGGTTTTTCTTTTTTGTCCTGTATTAAAGTTTATTAAGGAGTTGTTTTGACTCCATGTCTTTGTATTGTTTTGTTTGTAAAAAATAATTTGGACTATTTTTAGCTATTTTGTGTTTTTCTAAATCTATATATTAGGTGACACATCATCAGTAGTGTACCTCAGGGTCATTGGATGTTTCGGCCATTACCACCAGACACCCTCTCCCAAGGAAGGCCCCGCCGGGGTTGATCAAACCCCAGGGTGTGTCCCACTAAGTTTAGAGTAATCTAAATCTAAGGTATTTTTAGAAAGGATTCTTGTTTGTCGCTTTTTAGGGATTAAGGTCATATAAAGTGGTTAGATTTAGGATTAGGGATGAAAGCACATTGGAGAAGGAGATATTCTTGAATAACTTTTTTTCTGAAGGTCGTAGAGACTTGGAAAGTGGTTTCTATTGAACTAATGTGGGTCCTGCGGATCGATTGGTGCCATCCCCGAGCTCCTCCGACCTTCGGAAGGGGTCGAAGTAGCAAATGGCCGAAAACCCGAGGAGATATTCTTGAATAACTTTTTTTGTGAAGGTCGTAGAGAGTGGGAGAGGGCATTTGTTTCTGGCAAGTGGGGTATTGCGCATCGATTGGTACCATTTTCGAGCTTCTACGACCTTCGGAAGGGGTCGAACGCCCAAATCCCCAAAAGTGGGCGGGGCTAGTTCGGAATTTCTGATTTCTGGTGGAATTTGTGTCGATCTTACCTGCATTCTTACCTTTCAGGTTGAATGAAGAGGGGCCTGATGTGTGTCCAGACCACTGCCTCCTTGGCCCCCCATGATTGGGCCCCCAGAAGAGATGATTGGGCCCCCAGAAGAGCTCCTGTGCCCCATACACCGCACGGCCCAAGGAGATGCTTCACTGTCATTCTTCCAAGCGACTGATTTTGGATTTCTCCAAGATTTGTCTAATGAGCTGTTTGATCTGTGGGGCACTTGTCTTGTGTGTGAGTTCACCTTGGTCATGGTTTTTCCTGAATTTAGGGTTTTGAATTTGATGTGATAAAATGACATTTCTGAGGAGAATTCTCTGTTGGGATGGTGAATATCCTGTAATTTTGAGTTTTGGTGTCTTCTATGCCGAGATATTTGAGAGAAACGGGATTGTAATTAGGCCGCCTCATTAGCATAGCCTGCTGAGGAGATATTCTTGAATAACTTTTGTTGTGAAGGTCGTAGAGACTTGGAAAGGGCGTCTGTCTCTACCAAACGGGGTACTGCGGATCGATTGGTACCATCCCCGAGCTTCTAGGACCTTGGGAAGGGGTCGAACGAGCGAATCTGAAAAGTGGGCGGGGTTAGGTTTAGGCAAGGGGTGGTGTGGTTAGGGTAAGAGTCTAAGGAACCTGACTAGGCATAGAATCGAAGTCCAGAACCTCTGAATAAGAAAGTCGCTAAAACAGCTAGGGTTAAGGTAAGGATTAGGGATGAAAGCACATTGGAGAAGGAGATATTCTTGAATAAGGGTTAGGGTTAGGGTTAGGGTTAGGTTTTTGAAGTTATCTCGATGACTCCCCCCGCTTCATCCAACGACTGGGCGGTTTGGAATAGGGAGCCAAAGGCAATGCACTGGCCCACGCACGTCATCAATACTCCCCCTTCTTCACATATCCCCTTTACCGAATTGGTTTTAAACCGTAGTTTTAGTGCACTTGCTTTTGTATTGGTTTTTAAAGTAAGTTAGGTTTGGTCTTTAGATGAAAGTGAGTTTTTTATTTGATAGGTTTTGGTTTTCTTTTTTGTTTTTTGTCCTGTATTAAAATTTATTAAGGAGTTGTTTTGACTTAATGTCTTTGTATTGTTTTGTAAAGAGCAATTTGGACTATTTTTGGCTATTTTTTGTTTTTCTAAATCTATATATTAGGTGACACATCATCAGTAGTGCACCTCAGGGTCATTGGATGTTTCGGCCATTACCACCAGACACCCTCTCCCAAGGAAGGCCCCGCCGGGGTTGATCAAACCCCAGGGTGTGTCCCACTAAGTTTATAGTAATCTAAGTGTAAGGTATTTTAGAATTCTGGTTTGTCGTTTTTAGGGATCAACTGATTTCGGGTTAGAGTTTCTAACTAATGTTTTTTTTAAGATAATTTTTTTAGGTCTAGAGTTTGATGGTTTAGGGTGTAACGGTTAGTTTAAGTGGTTAGGGTTTTTAGGCGTAGGATTGAACGGTTAGGTTTAGAATTTAAGGTCACGTATAGGCTAAAGTGGTTCGATTTAGGGTTAGGGTTAGGTTTTAGGGTTAGGGACAAATGGTTAGGTTTAGGCGTAGGGATTGAATGGTTAGGTTTAGGATTAAGGTCATGTATAGGCATAAAGTGGTTAGATTTAGGGTTAGGTTTAGGGTTAGGGACAAATGGTTAAGTTTAGGCGTAGGGATTGAACGGTTAGGTTTAGGATTAAGGTCATGAATAGGCATAAATTGGTTAGATGTAGGGTTAGGGTTAGGTTAGGGTTAGGGTTAGGATTAGGGATGAAAGCACATTGGAGAAGGAGATATTCTTGAATAACTTTTTTTCTGAAGGTCGTAGAGACTTGGAAAGTGGTTTCTATTGAACTAATGTGGGTCCTGCGGATCGATTGGTGCCATCCCCGAGCTCCTCCGACCTTCGGAAGGGGTCGAAGTAGCAAATGGCCGAAAACCCGAGGAGATATTCTTGAATAACTTTTTTTGTGAAGGTCGTAGAGAGTGGGAGAGGGCATTTGTTTCTGGCAAGTGGGGTATTGCGCATCGATTGGTACCATTTTCGAGCTTCTACGACCTTCGGAAGGGGTCGAACGCCCAAATCCCCAAAAGAGGGAGGGGCTAGTTCGGAATTTCTGATTTCTGGTGGAATTTGTGTCGATCTTACCTGCATTCTTACCTTTCAGGTTGAATGAAGAGGGGCCTGATGTGTGTCCAGACCACTGCCTCCTTGGCCCCCCATGATTGGGCCCCCAGAAGAGCTCCTGTGCCCCATACACCGCACGGCCCAAGGAGATGCTTCACTGTCATTCTTCCAAGCGACTGATTTTGGATTTCTCCAAGATTTGTCTAATGAGCTGTTTGATCTGTGGGGCACTTGTCTTGTGTGTGAGTTCACCTTGGTCATGGTTTTTCCTGAATTTAGGGTTTTGAATTTGATGTGATAAAATGACATTTCTGAGGAGAATTCTCTGTTGGGATGGTGAATATCCTGTAATTTTGAGTTTTGGTGTCTTCTATGCCGAGATATTTGAGAGAAACGGGATTGTAATTAGGCCGCCTCATTAGCATAGCCTGCTGAGGAGATATTCTTGAATAACTTTTGTTGTGAAGGTCGTAGAGACTTGGAAAGGGCGTCTGTCTCTACCAAACGGGGTACTGCGGATCGATTGGTACCATCCCCGAGCTTCTAGGACCTTGGGAAGGGTTAGGGTTAGGTTTAGAAAATCTATCTCGATGACTCCCCCTGCTTCGTCCGTCGACTGGGCAGTTTGGTCTAGGGAGCCAAAGGCAATGCACGGGCCGACGCGCGCCATCAATACTCTCCAGTCTCACATATCTCTTTCTTGTCGAATTTGTTTTGTTTGATGTTGTTTTATCAAAGCTGTAAAACATCAAAGTAAAAGATTGTTTCTGTTTTCGATATTAAGTAACTTTATTTTTCTGTATACTTTTCTATTGTATCGGTTTATTTGGATTTTTTTGCTTTTATAATGGTTTTATTTATTATTGTCTTATTAAAACAGATTTTAGTGTTCATTTGGCATGCCTTAGTTTTCTATTTAGTCTTATCCTGTATTGAAGTTGAGGATTATTATTTATTTTGTATTAAAAAGGTTTTATTTAAAATTGTTTGTTTTTGACCAGTGATTTGGACTATTATTTTTTAAAACTATTTTGTTTGCCTAGTCCTATATAAGGTGACACATCATCAGTAGTGTACCTCAGGGTCATTGGGTGTTTCGGCCATTACCACCAGACACCCTCTCCCAAGGAAGGCCCCGCCGGGGTTGATCAAACCCCAGGGTGTGTCCCACTAAGTTTAGAGTAATCTAAATCTAAGGTATTTTTAGAAAGGATTCTTGTTTGTCGCTTTTTAGGGATTAAGGTCATATAAAGTGGTTAGATTCAGGGTTAGGTTTAGGATTGGGGACAAGTGGTTAGGTTTAGGCGTAGGGTTGAGTGGTTAGGGTTAGGGTTTAGGATCCTGT